>NW_015387695.1:123788-171419 GCF_001527695.2 Protobothrops mucrosquamatus
CTCACCTGTGGCCCGGCGAAGCGCTCCTCACATGCTCAGGAGCTCTCTTGCGCGGCGCTGAAAGTCCCCGAAGGGGCGTCCCTGCGGGTTGGAGGCTGCCCTTCCTTCAAAGCTGGCTCGGTCTGGCTCGGAATCTGAAAAAACACTTCCCTGGTTTGCGCAGCCCTCCCTTGACCCCGACTCGTAAGCCCGTCGCCTGCATTCACACGCAATGATTCCCCCCCCAAGAAAAACTAAGGGAGTTGAAACCATAGGAAGGCTAACGTGTGAACGCAGCCAACGCGGACCCGGAGAAGCGTGTCCTGCCCAGACACGTGTTGGAGCTGCAGATGGTTCTGCGGCTGATCCCGAAGACGTGAAAGGAATGGAAAAGGAGGGGGGGGGAATTCCAAGAATTGGCTCCACATTTTCATGACGGCGGTTACGGTTATAACCGTAATGCCGATTGCATCGCATCTCCCTAATCGTATCATCAGATCTCTAATCCTTCCGATCCAGTCATCAGGCGCATAAATCATCTTTTTTACCTTGTCATTTACTTCCTTCTTGCCCTTTTCGTTGGTTTCATTTCCTCCTCTTTTTACTTTGTATTGATTTTAGTTTGTGACAGTGTTTATATTCCTTAAAAAAGCAATTATTCATATGAAAAAACCCAATTATACATACATACTGTGCATACGGTATACCTACGGTATACACACAAAAAAAGATTTTTTGTACAGTCCAGGCAGTCAACTTACAACAGTTTACTTAGGGACTGTTCAGAGTTACAACGCCACTGAAAAAAGGGACTTAAGACCCTTTTTCACACCTTTGCAGCCTCCCCAGGGTCATGTGATCAAAATCCGGAGGCTTGGCAACTGACTCATATTTATGACGGTTGCAGTGCCCTGGGTCATGTGATTCCCCCTTTGAGTCCTGACAAGCAAAGTCAAGGGGAAGCCAGATTCACTTAACAGCTGTGTTACTAACTGAACTGTAGTGATTCACTTAACAACAGTGGCAAGAAAGGTTGTAAAATGGGGCAAAACCCACTTAACAAAGGTCTCTCTCAGCAACAACAGAAATTTTGGGCTCGTAAGTCGAGGACTACCTCCATTGATTTATTTTCCCCAGGGAGCATTCTCATTCTCTCTCTCTCTCTCTCTCATTCTCTCTCTCACACACATACATTCTCTCTCTCACGCACACATTCTTTCTCTCTCATTCTCTCTCTCTCTCTGTTTGGGATGTACCCATCTATGGAATCACCCCCCCCGAAAGGTGGCTATATTGACCCTGGATGCCCACTGACTCATCTGGGTCAAAGATGGAACTTTCCCCTCTGCAAATCCCTGCGTCTCGGTTTTTGTTTTTCGTTTTTTAATTGGGGAGCCATCCTGGGGACGTCCCTTCCATCCTGGCAGACCCACGTGCTTTCAAAGTCGCTTCCTAAAGTCATCCATCCCCCTCCTTCTCGGAGTGTCCACCGGTGGTGAGGTCAAAAAAGTCAAAAGGAATTCATTGATGGGATTCAGAAGCCAGCTCTCTTTCAGGAGCATCAAGAAGGTGGGATGGGATAAATCTTCTCCCCAAACAAGCCAAAAATGGAGCAGATGCGAAAGACAGAAATCACGAGACGTTTATTGATTCCAACATTCGTAAGGAAATAATCAGTGGGGGTTTTTTGAGTTCATTCTAGGCAAGATTCGTTTTAACTTGTACAGAGTTTAAAAAAAATCTTGTAATTTTACATTTTAAATTGCAGGTGGTGTAGTGCGCCTTATTTTCATTGTGATGCTTCGGATGCGAATAAACAAACAAGTTCGTTTGGGCTGGGGGCTTTTAGGGAAGCACGTCATTGTTGGCTTTTCCGTGGCCATCTAGTAGGCAAAAAAGTAGAAAAATCAGGTTCCTACCATCGACTCACCAAGAGCGTGGCAAGATTATCTCTCCGAGTTAAAGACTGAAAAAAAATGATTTTTTTTTTATCTCCTTTGGGAAACAACTCCCTTTTCTGCAGAGAAGTATGTTTTTAAGAAGAAAATAAGCAGATTCTGCAGCTTAAGCTAAATCCAGAAGGGATCCGATTCTTCCCAGGAGATGCAGGATGAAGGCTGATGCAGAACTCCCACGTGGAGAATTTCAACTGGCCGCTGAGAAGCAGATGGTCAGCACTGGCACTTTGTGGACAAAAGGCTCTATTGAGACCCATCCTGCCCCTGGTCATGCTTCCCCGGCTCTGCCAGGCTGTGCCCGTCACAAAATCTGGGGTTTAGGCCAGGGAGACAGCTGAGAAAAACACATCGCCTTCTCCTCTTCCCAGCCGGGTGTCCCCAAAGCAGCTGCTATCATGCTGAGGCCGATGACCAGTTCGGGACGCTCACGCCTGTAACAGAGTCCTGGCTATGATCATCTTCATGATTTCATTGGTTCCTACAGACCACAGAGATGAAAACGGAGATGTGTTGGTTAGCAGACTGCAGAATGGCAGTGCAGAAGAGATACCAAAGGAAGGGAATCCCAACTTAGCATCCTGTGAAACTGAGCTTGCCTACTTGCCGGCTCTTGAATGAATGAATGAATGAATGAATGAATGAATGAATGAATGAATGAATGAATGAACCTTTATTATCAAAGTATAACATGTATACAGTGAGATTGGCTGAGCCTCCTTCCGTGCCCCCCCCCCCCACAACTCACAGTGACTACAAACCCCCAACTTATTCCACCCTGTGAGCTAATTGCACAGCACGCCGGCCTCACGGGTCTGTCATGCATAACATTATTATGTCCCATTCAAGAGCCTGACATCCCATGGATAAAAGCTGTTCTTCAGCTTGTTGGTACGGCTGGCTATGTTTCTGTATCTCCTACTCGATGGTAGGAGAGTAAAGAGGTACCGACCAGGGTGTGAGAGTCATCCCTGAGAATTTTCCTCACTCTGCCAAGGTAACGGGCCCTGGCGATGTCATCCAGTGGTGTCAGGGAACAGCCCACGATGTTTTGTGCCGTGCTCACCACCCTCTGTAATACCTTCCTGTCCGCGGCTGTCAAGCCAGCATACCAAACCACAATACAGTATGTGAGAACGCTTTCAATAGTAGACCGGTAGAAGAGGGTCATGACAGGCAGTCCTCGCCTTACGACCGTATTTGAGACTGAAAATTATGGCCGTAGGTTGTAAAGCGGGTCACCATGTGACCGGACCTGCTTTTACAATCCCTTTTTACAGTTGTGGTGAAACCAAGCCATTGTTGTAGCAAAAATGTCATAAATCAAGGTCATGGGACGGTGAGATGCTGCAAATGGCTGTCAATGCGTGACAGTTGCCAAGCACCCAATTGTGGTTCACGGAGGGGGAGGGAGCAATGTTGGAACTTCCAAACATATTCATAAATCTCTTTTCCGGGGGGGGGGGAGGTGATCAGGGGCAACTTTGACCAGTTGCTAAAAGGACTACCCGGTAATCCAATTTAGTACATAAATTATATTAAATATTCACATTTTCTTCTAAGCTGTTCCTTGCTTGACCGAAAGGAAATTCCTAAGTACAGGTGCACAAAACAAAAATAGCACATTTTTAAGTACAGTAAATTCCTGAATGCAATAACATTTTCTCTGATGTTCACGAACTCTCACATAAGGTGAGATTGTTAAGTGAGAATTGGCAAACATCAGAAAAAATGTTATTGCATTTCAAAATTTACTATACTTAGGAATTTACTATTTTTACTCTTTTGTTCTCTGTGTTTACTCTTTTGTTCTGTCGGCCTGGCTTTTGCTACTCTGTACAGCAGGGGTCTTCAAACTTGGCCCTTTTATGACTTGTGGACTTCAACTCCCAGAATTCCTCAGCCAGACAAACTGGTTGAGGAATTCTGGGAGTTGAAGTCCACAAGTCATGAAAGGGCCAAGTTTGAAGACCCCTGCTGTACACTCCTGTGTTTGTGTGTGTGTGTAACTAGCAGCAGCAGTTTTAAAGTGTGTTTTCTCAAGTCACAAAAAACAACTGATGTGCCAAGGACTTGATCGGGAATGGAGAGCAGCCACAGAGTCCAATATACGACTCAGGTTGCATTTAACTGGACTCGGCGTACATCAGGGAGATCCAGACAGCAAGAGTGGCTGTGTTTATGTCAATCCAACTCACAGCAACTGCGTGTGTCAGTAGCCGGGGCCAAACTCCCAGGAAATGCCCGACAACCTACCTTCCAAAATCTGGTGGACCCTGATGTCCCGCATAAACTGTTGCACAGCGTAATCCTTCAAGTAGCCGTATCCGCCGTGCATCTGCAGAGCTTGATTGCAGATCTACAAGGAAGAGGAGAAACCCAGTGAAAACTCAAGCGCCAGAGAATCCTGGCTTTCCCAAGAAGAGGCACACCAGGGTCTAGAAACTTAAGGGGGGAAAGCATGTGGACACGGTCAGAACTGACAAGGAAGCTGTGAGAATGTACAGGTGGTCCTCGGCTTAACAACCACACCTGGGACTAGAATTCCCATTGAATGCAAGTGTGCAGCACCCAATTTTATGACCTTTTTTTGGCCACAGTAAAGTCAACCACTGAGGTTGTTAAGTGAATTACGAAGTCCTTAAGCGAATCCGGCTTTCCCCAGTGACTTTGCTTGTCAGAGACAGCTGTGAAGTTAGCAAATGAGGACCACAGGATTCCGGGATGCTGCACACATGAGTGCCAAGGCACCAAAATTTGGTTTCCTGTAACTGTGAAGATGCCGCAATTGTTGTAAGTGTAAGAACTGGTCGCAAACCACCTTTTTCAGTAGTGTTGCAATTTCCAATGGTGGCTAAACAAATTGTCACAAGTCAAAGCCTAGCGGTAACCTCTGAAACTTAATAATAATAATAATAATAATAATAATAATAATAATAATAATAATAATAATAATAATAAAGTTGGAAGGGACCTTGGAGGTCAACAGTTCGATGTGGTATATATGTATGACAAGGGAATCTTTTTTCAGATTTTTTTTGTGTGTGTGTGTGTGTGCAGAAATGGGGATCGGATGGCTGTTCCCGAATCCGATTCTGGATGGACAATTTTCAGGAACTCTGGGAGTTGTAGTTTACAATGTCCAGGCTGCTGCAGCATTCACACTCTGGAGTGTGTACATTTCTCAATGAAAATACAAGGTTGCCCTCTAGTGACTAAATGGAGGAATTTGTAGATAATATAGAACAGG
Organism: Protobothrops mucrosquamatus; assembly: GCF_001527695.2. Lineage (NCBI taxonomy): Eukaryota > Metazoa > Chordata > Lepidosauria > Squamata > Viperidae > Protobothrops > Protobothrops mucrosquamatus. The sequence goes on from NW_015387695.1 coordinate 128,973, forward strand.
TCTGCAACCTTGACAACTTTTAAGACTTGTGGACTTCAGCTCCTAGAATTCCTCAGCCAGCTCTGCTGGCTGAGGAATTCTGGGAGCTGAAGTCCACAAGTCTTAAAGTTGTCAAGGTTGCAGACCCCTGACACAGAATCATACGGTTGGTCAAACGGTTGTCCCTCTATTTTTGAAAACCTATAGTGATGGAGTATCCACAATTCCAAGGGGCAAGCTATTCCATTACGGCTGTTACGTATAAGCTGGGTTGACAAGATCAGAAATGAGGAGGTGATCAGCCGCCTGGGAAAGCCAAGGGAAATCATCAAAACAATTAAAAAACGAAAATTAGAATATTTTGGACATGTGATGCGACGCCCAGAAAAATACGGCATACTCCATTTAATCCTCCAGGGAAAGATTGAAGGCAAACGAGGTCCAGGCAGAAGAAGAACATCGTGGCTTCAAAATCTAAGGGACTGGTTTGGGCAAAACTCAGCAGGACTTTTTTGTGCGGCTGCCGATAAAAACAGGATCGCCAATGTCCGATAACGGATATGGCACAAGAAGAAGAAGAAGCTATTCCATTAATTAACTACTCACGATTAATAACAATTAAATATTAATACAATTAATAACAAATGCCAGTGACTTTTAGGGGACACATTGCATTTCTTTTTCAATGGACACCCTGGGCTCTTTCGAACAGGAAGAACCTCAGATGATCATCCTTGATGGAGAACCTTGCAGTCCAACATGTAGGTTTTATTTCAGGGACAGAGAGGGAGATTACACACACACACACACAAAGGGATTTTACTTACTGCAAAGCACTCATCGGTGGCAAAGAGCTTGGCCATGGAACACAAAGCTACCGCATCGTGCCGCTGTTTCTGCAGAGCTTGGGCGGCGTTGCGCACCATCAGACGGGCAGCCACTAACCGGGTTGCCATCTGAGCCAGCTGGAACTGGAGATACTTGACAAGGAGACACAGGAAGCAGGTAAATACTCACTCATCCCATTAAACCATGGTTAAATGACAGTTTGTTGAGCTGGCTGGGCTCATCCATTCCCCTAAGCCAGGAACGGTGTATTCCAGCTGATGGCCAGCACAAACTACATCCTAAGGCTAGGCGCAGTCTCCCTGATCTTTTAGGCTTGACGGGGAAAATAAAATGTTGGGAAACGGCTAAGGGCTACTATCACAACGTGGCTGTCATGTTTGGAATAACTAAGTAAAAAGCACCCATTTTGCAGAAGTAAAACTCGGGGATTACTTTGATCCTCTTTGCTGGAGAGATGGGTGCATTTCCAGGTGGAGTGCTCCGGATATCTCAGGATTTTCAGAAGCTTTGCTGAAAATGCAGCGGATGCTGGATGCTATAAATCAGACGTGTCCCACTTTACAACTTGTGGACTTCAACTCCCAGAGTCCCCCTAGGATCCCACAGCAACGCACCTGATTGGTGGCCAAGAGCTCCCCAAACTGTTTGCGGACATTAAGATGCTCTCGAGCCAGGAGAACCGAAGCGTGGGCAGCCCCCAAGGAACAGGACGCTGGCGAAGAAACCAAACGCAGCCTCTGAGCCACAGATTCCATCCGACTCTGGTTGGTACCCCATCATATCTTTCTTACCGATATTAATTCTCCCTCCGTTGAGGCCCTGCATGGCAATGTTGAACCCCTGGCCTTCCTCTCCTAGCCGGTTGGACACCGGAACAGCGCAGTCTTCAAAGATGACTGCCCGCGTCGGTTGTGAATTCCAACCCACCTGCAGGAAAACAAACCCCTTTTGATTGATGCTCCAGGTGGCCCCACCCAAGCCAGGAGATGCGAGAGCCCACCGGCTCTTACTTTCTTCTCCTTTTGGCCAAACGTCAAGCCGGGAGCTCCTTTCTCCAGCACCAGGCAGGAGATGCCCTTGGGACCTGCCCCTCCCGTGCGGCACATCACCACGTAGAGGTCAGCATCGCCACCACCGCTGATGAAAGCCTGGGAGAAGACAAGCAGAAGTTGTAAGAGGTGTGTTACTGTGTGGGTTTCTCTGGTGGAGAAACCTCAGAAAGGATCCAGTAGTATCTTTTTCCAGCTAACCCAAACATTCATGACAGTGAAGGCAATCAACCAGTGGAACAGCTTGCCTCCAGAAATCGTGGGCACTCCATCACTGGAGATTTTTAGGAAGAGACTAGACATTCACCTGTCTGAGATGGTATAGGTTCTCCTGCTTGAGCAGGGGGCTGGACTAGAAGACCTCCAAGGTCCCTTCCAGCTCTATTCTATTCTATTCTATTCTATTCTATTCTATTCTATTCTATTCTATTATATTATTAAATTCTACCATTATTCTATTCTATTCTATTCTATTCTATTCTATTCTATTCTATTCTATTCTATTCTATTCTATTCTATTCTATTCTATTCTATATTCTAAATTCTATTCTAAATTCTATTCTAAATTCTATTCTATTCTATTCTATATTCTATTCTATTCTATTCTATTCTATTCTGCTCTTAATGTTAATTTTATTGATTATACAGGAAGTCCTCAATGTACGACCACAACTGAGCCCAAAATTTACGTTGCTAAGCGAGACAGCTGTTAAGGGAAATTTGCCCCATTTTACAACCTTTCTCACCACAGTGGCTACGTTACATTAGCAACACCATTGTTAAGCAAACCTGGCTCCCCCCCATTGGCTTTGCTTGTCGGAAAATCGCAAAAGGGGATCACATGATCCGGGGAACGCTGCAACGGTCGTAAATTTGAGTCACCTGGCAAGCGTCTGAATGTAGATCCAGTGACCATGGGGATTTCGCAATGGTCGTAATTATGGAAAAGGGTCATGGGTCACTCTTTTTGAACTTCAAATGGCCACTAAACAAGTCGAGGACTACCTGTATTATTAAGAAGCATAAGCTGCGGTTCACAAAAGCTGGTGCCTTTTAATAGATGGGTTAGCTGGAAAAGAGACTTCCAGAATTCGTCAGATTGGCAGCTGTCATGTCAGAGAGCGAAAGGGGTACCTTGGAGCCGTTGAGAATATACACGTCGCCGCGTTTCTTGGCCGAGGTTAGCAAAGAAGCCGCATCACTTCCGCTTCCTAGTGAGGAAGGGATCATTCAGAATATGGGCATCAGGCAAGTCCTGCTCTGATTCCCCTTTTCTCTCTCATCGCCCATCAATTCAAAGCTCTCCCTCCCCAAGAGATTCTCTCTTATCCTCAGTTCCACCACCATCACCCTCCATCTAAAAGTAGAGGGATAATCCTTAGAGTCGAACCCAGATCTTTATAAATGAGCCCTAAAAATCCTGGTGTACCTCCAGAGCATTGCCAACACTGGCCACACGGATTTTCCAAGGGCCAGGAAAGGACACCGTTATCTCACCCGGCTCTGTCAAGCAATAGGAGGCTAATTTTTCCATGCTGCAAAGCGAAGGGCAGAATTTCAGCCGCTGTTCCTCGTTCCCAAAGGTGTCGATCATCCAAGCACACATGCTGCGGCAGAGGGAGAGAAACCAAGCCAGGAGCCTGTGAGTTCTACTGCTGCCTTAGGCATGAAAGCCGATTGGGTGACTTTGGGCCAATCACCAGGAGACTGTGAGTTCTAGTCCTGCCTTAGGCATGAAAGCCGACTGGGTGACATTGGGCCAATCACCAGGAGACTGTGAGTTCTAGTGCTGCCTTAGGCATGAAAGCCGACTGGGTGACTTTGGGCCAATCACCAGGAGACTGTGAATTCTAGTCCTGCCTTAGGCGTGGCAGGACTGGGTGACTTTGGGCCAGTCCCTTTCTCTCAGTCCAGGGTAGTTGTAGTGAGGGAAATAGGAAAAGAAAGGAGTATAAGATAAATTCACTGCCTGGGAATAATTTATAAAGTCATAAAGGCAGTCTAAAAAATCTAATACATAAATAAAATAAAAAGAGATTATAAATGTAGACACCCCCGCCCTCAACCTTCAACTGGACAAACCTCCAGGCTGCTGGACCCACCCAGAAGGCCCCAGTGTGGAGACTGAAGCCACAGCACAAACTCACTTGTGGATGCTGAGGTAAGCCGTGGTGCTGACGCAGCCGGTCGACAGAGCCTCAAAGATGATGGAGGTGTCAAGTCGAGAGAGTCCGGAGCCCCCCACATCTGGCTTCACGTAGATGCCCCCAAAGCCCAGCTGAGCCGCTTTCCGGAGTGTTTCCACTGGGAATATTTCCTGTCAACGCCGAAGACGAGAGGGGAATGGGATCGTGTCCACTGAAAGAACTTTCTCAGCTCGTTTCCAGTGCTTTTGCAACCTGATGTGTGCTTCCCAAAAGCATCACGGAATAAATATTTGAATTGAAATTGTGAATTGGAACAATTTCCTAGCCACTTTCATCCCATGGAAGGAAAGCCTCTATAAAAACAGAAGATTTCTGGGATTGCAGAGATGTACAAAAAGAGCAATATTTAGAGCATAAAACATTTTCTCCCTTTCCACTTTTTTCAGATTCTTAGTGCTGCATTAGCCCAGTTTTTGGGGCCACTTTAAGCTGGATACACTTCAACTCCCAGAATTCCCCAGCCAGCGGGGGAATTCTGGGAGTTGAAGTCCGCCCATCTTAAAGTGGCCGAGGTTGAGAAACATTGCATTAGCCTAAAGGAAGTTGTCTTCCACCGAGTAAGAAAATGTATTGACTGAGCTCACTATTACTTACGTCAGCCTTGTTTAACTAGATTTGCAACACCTATTGCAATCTGGTTGACCTCGACTGATCTTGAATTTTTTTTAGCATGGGTGGACCTGGTTTGTGCTTGGAAAGGAGACCATTAAGAAATCCCCAAACTGTAGAATACGGTGGCCCATCAAAAACATCCCCCAAGGCACCAAAAATCAGCATGCATCTTTTTTACCAAGAAAGTAACACAGTTGTTTGTGTCCTTACAACCTATAGGATATTTTTCCTTGACTTATTCCAGGCAAGCCATGGGTAGTGTCAGCAGACCCAGAAGAGGCCAGGTAGACTAAGGGCTGTTCAAGACAAGCAGTAATTCTCCAAGATTTATTTATGATCTATTTTTCAGTTCTCACTGCTGCTAACCCGTGTTCCTAAAAAGCAAAGTGTTCCTTTTTTAACAAACTAGCTCAAGAAAAGAATTTCTGCTTGGTTAACAGTCAACCTTGGCAGAGGTGGCAGGGACTCAATTGTGCAATCCTCAGCTTTTTCTAAGGAGTCTGAAATCAGGCCTCTCACCTGTTCGTCCCACTCAGCCATGTGTGGGGCCATCTCCTTGGCAGCAAAGTCAAAAGCCACTTTTTGAAACTCTTGCTGTTCTTCCGTCAGACCCATGGCAGCTGGGGAGGCCCGGAGAGAATCAGTTCACAAAAGTGGAAAGCGGGAAGGAAAATAGGGGATGGGGGAGAAGAGAAACCCCAAGAATCTGAGAATTGAGGAAACCTCTTGGCTGAGAAGCAAAATGTTTTCAAAGAAAACACCAAGAAAGTCCAGTTGCCTTTTGGGAAAAAAGCACTTTTGGGACAACCATGACTTGGATGATTGGGAATCTCCATAGACAACCCCAAACTCCTTTTTGTTCCTTCACTCTCATCACTCCCTCCCTTTCTTCCCTCCCTCCCTCCCTTCCTCCTTCCTTCTTTTTTTCCTTCCTTCTTTTTTTCCTTCCTTCCTTCCTTCCTTCCTTCCTTCCTTCCTTCCTTCCTTCCTTCCTTCCTCCCTCCCTTCTTCTTTTCCTTCCTTCCTTCCTTCCTTCCTTCCTTCTTTCCTTCCTTCCTTCCTGCCTGCCTGCCTGCCTTCCTTCCTTTCCCAAAGGGGAGTTATTTTGAGCTTTTTTCTCACACTTCTTCCTTTTTAAAAAAGTAATATTTTGTGCATTAACATTTCACCCCAACCTTCCCCAAACCCAGCTCTCTATCCTTTACAATAAAACCTTGCCTTGGGGACCAGATCTGGAGGTCCCTCTGGAAGAAGGAGGACATCAGAGTTAACTTTCCCACTTTCAGCCGAAATTCCACAGGTGAAGCCTTATCCGTCCCAAGAATGGCTTGACCACCCCCTCCTGGCTACCTTTCCCCATAGGTTTCAAGCAGGCAGAAGCGCCTGAAAGAGCCACAAGGGCTCTTTCCCACCAAGGTTGCCCCCCATCCCTGGGCTAACAGCTGCCAAGCTTCGGAGCCTCCCTCCCACAGCCCAACCACCCTTCCCCAACCTGACCCCCTCCAACGTTGGGGCTACCAACGCCACCAGGGCAGTCTACGGATGATGGGAACTGTAGTCCAACTCAACCGCGGGGGGGGGAACGCAGGGGCTCTGGGTTCGGGAAAAGGCTGCAGCGGGGCACTCCCAGCCAGTTGCAAGCACGACCTGTTGGATTTCCGTCCGCAGCGCCAGGCAAGCCAAAGTTGGCAGTGTTTTTTCAAAGGCAAGGAAGGTCGAGAGGGGCTCCTTTCTGCCCTCCCCACCCCCTCCCCCCCTCCACCCCATCTTTCCCCCCTGGAGCCTTACGGTCGATGCAGGAGGCGACCCCCCTGCGCCCCCAGGCGGGCCTCGGCGCAGCGCCCCGCAGCCGGAGCCCCAACCTCAAACAGCCCCTCCAAGCCATGGCAAGCGGCTCCGCCAGTCCGCTAGCCCCCAGCTGAGGCACGGGCGGCCGCGTGGCCTTCTGGGCGTCGAAGTCCGCGACCCTCCCGCCCGCACTCCATCCTCTATCGGGTAAGCCCTTCCCGAAGACTATCAGTCCCGAAAGCACCCGCGGCGAGCGGCTTTGCTTTTTGGTATGGGGAGGCTCCGGCGCGGGGCTTGCTGATTGGTTGAAAGGAAGAGGCTCGTCTTAAAGGCGCAGGCGCCGTTTTTGCGGGGAAGCATCGCCCGTTCGCGTCTCTGCTCGGAAGGCGGCCGCTGGGAGGGAGAGCGGAGCAGGTCGGGGCGCGTTTTTCGCTTCCTCCGGGCGGTCGTTTGTTTGCAGCATTTGCTTACACGGGAAGCCCCTTCCCGACGGAAGGCGTGCAGCTTTGCCCTTCCTTCCTTCCTTCCTCCCTGTGAGGACAATTAACCAGTGGAACAACCTGCCTCTAGAACAATGTTTCTCAACCTTGACCATTTTAAGGCATGTGGACTTCAACTCCCAGAATTCCACAGCCAGCATTGCTGGCTGTTGAATTCTGGGAGTTGAAGTCCACATGCCTTAAAATGGTCAAGGTTGAGAAACACTGCTCTAGAAGTTGTGGGTGCTCCATCACTGGAGGTTTTTAAAGAAGAGATTGGACAATTCATTTTTCTGAGATGGCCTAGGGTCTCCTACTTGAGCAGGGGGGTGGGCTAGAAGATCTCGAAGGTCCCTTCCAACTCTGTTTTCCTTCATTCCTCCCTCCCTCCCTCCCTAAACCATGATTTCAGTGTTGTCATCCTTATGTAATTTTATTAAAAATTATGGACAACATTTGGAAAGTTTTTAAGTATTGAAGAGCAAACGGGGAAGGTGAAAATTCATTGCCCTTTAGGATGTCAATATTACAAACGTTGAGAACGTTTGACTTTTTATCCAAACTATTACATAAAACAGCAATTCATTTGAAGTGCTAGTTATACAATTAGGCTTGGCCTAATTGTTTAATATTAAGTTTCTCCACTGTATTGTTACTTACTGTGTAACACACAGTATATTCTGGACTCTGTATATCGAATCTGTGGGCCTCCTGCAAGCAGGCAGATCTGTTTTCATAGCCATGAAGAGTAGCAACATGAAAAGGAAATGAAACCTGAACTTTCACTACAAAATTAATTAAACTGGGTGCTCAGGGACCCACACTGGGTGTTTATTTATTTAAAACGTTTATATCGCCACCCAGCTTACACCAAACTGGGCAGCTGCCAATCAGGGAATGTTTCTGTTGATTCACAAATGAAATCTTTTTTACAGGTGCCCAATCCACTCCTTGGCAGGAAAAGAATGCCTGCCCAGGGCAAGAAAAGAGGCCGGGCAGCCTTGACAGGTGAGTGAGATGCACATTCTCTGTTTCAGTTTTTTAAGTGTATGCTTCTCCTTAAACCCTGCCAATTTTCCAATTTTGCAGTAAGATCTAACAGCTCAGCATTGTTCTTCTAATGTTTCCAGTCATGTTTGCTGTTTGTTTCCCATGCAGAAGAGATGTGGCTGGTCCTTCATAGCTACTGCCTTTTGAACCAGTGGTACGGGTACCACCTGTGGTACATTGGCACCTGGCGGGTGGTACGTGACCATCCTGGAAAAGTGGTAGCAGGGGAGGGGAATGAGCCTCCCAGTGGCAGCACCGCACAAGCCTGAGCGAGAGATGGCTGGAGCTGCAGGCCTGTCAGGGCTCAGCGGAAGTGCCAGGATCAGTGCCAGGCTCCAGCTGGAGCTCAGCACTGATCCTGGTGCTTCTGCTGAGCCCTGAAGATGCACCAATCAGCTGGAAAGCTGCACTGATCCTGGTACTTCTGCTGAGCCCAGAAGAAGCGCCGATCAGCTGGAATGTTGTAGCATCTCCAGGGTCTTGTGATTTACATTCAGATGCTTGTCAACTGATTCATATTTATGACGGTCACAGTGTCCCAGGGTCATGTGAAGTGACCAAAACCTACTGCAACCACCCAGCAAACGGGGGGAATAAAAACCAAACACCCCCCACCCCACCTCCACTGCCAATCCTCAACAGAAATGCTTACAACAATAAAAACCTCGGACAGGAGGAAGACCGCCGCTGGGTGGGCAGGCAGGTGTCTTGCTCGGTTGTGGCTTGGGGGGGCACTTTTTCAGTGCCATTGTAACTTTGAACAGTCACTAAGCGAAATGTTGTAAGTCGAGGACTACCTGTATTTTATCACTTTTTTTTTGGTCATTAAGTTTTTGACACCTTGCTAGGCGACTAGTGGTACTCGGATATTGCCATATCCTAAAAGTGGTACAATGGGTGAAAAGGTTGAAAAGCCCTGATTTAGAGCACTGACTCTGAACTGTGACCACTTTTAAGATCCATGGACTTCAATTCCCAGAATTGGCTGGGGAATTCTGGGAGTTGAAGTCCACAGATGTTAAAATTTTACTAAAGTTGAGAAATGCTGATTTAGAGTAGCTACAAAATTCACATGCATTTCATGACAAAGCAACTTCTAATCTTACAAATATCAAGAGAAAAACACGCCTTTCAACATGCCTCACAAGAAATCTTGACAAAACATGAGAGACATACTTCCAAAAATATGTGGTGGTTTTCCAGACTTTGCTTCTTTGTGGTTGCTTCATTTAAAGATCCATTTTCCCCGACTTAATAAAATCTAATCAGCATTCCATGTTCTGGTTTTGTCATCTTAAGCTACCAAACAGCCCAAATTGCCTAAAACTGAGATCCAGAAGAAGAAGGGATCTAAACTAACCAGTTCTGGATTGAGGAAGACTGGGACAAGCTTAAAAAAAGATGCTGGAATTGAGGAGAAAAGTAAGACAGTTTATACTCGCTGGCTTATGAAGTCTGAACCGGAGAGTAGATTGGAAAAAGGAGTTGATGTGAAGGTGAGCAGGTTATTTTCTATTAATTGCAGAGATTGAGATCTTGAAACAGCAAAAGGGAAACCTAACTATCTGACTTCTAGATAGGCTCTAGAAATGCAAAATGTGACAATTGGTTTGCTGGAGATCAACAGTTCTTAAGAGAGCAGAAATTAAGTCCCATTAGTTGCTTTAATCTGAATCCCACCTTAATAGAAACAAAAATAGTCCCTTAAATCAAAATATATTCATTCTTAACACTTATTAGCAACTATGAATAACAGAGCAGAAAAAACGAGTTGGAAGGATCCTTCGGGGTCTTCTAGTCCCATCTCTTCCAAGCAAAAGACCCTATTTCATTCTAGACAAATGGCTGTCCATTCTCTTCTGTTGGAGCACCCACAACTTCTAGAGGCAGGTTGTTCCACTGATTAATTGTTCTCACTGTCAGAAAATTTCTCCTTAGTTCTAGGTTGCTTCTCTCCTTGATTAGTTTTTATCCATTGCTTCTTGTCCTGCCTTAAACATAATACATTTATTTACAACTAACTTATGTTACACTGAAAGATTGTTGTCCAAGGCATTTATAAATATCTTGGTTTATTCATTTTTTATTCTGCCTTGTCTTCATTTAAGTTTGATACATAATGTTCAATTTAAAATGTTTAATATTTTATGGAAGAAAAGAGCAGTTATAGCATGCTGAGTAATGTGATGTTTACTGTTTCATTCACCAGTTTGGCATTGAAGATTTAAAAGCTCAGCCTAATCAAACAGCTTGTTGGGATGGAGTCAGGAATTATCAGGTAAAACTATTGTAGAATATATTTGACAGTTTTTGTTAAAACTTATAAAAATGGGAAACCAGAGATAAAGTTTAATATCTTTGATTATCTCCCATTCATTCGAGACTGTCCTAGCCGGCTTCTGACAAGCAAATGCATTGGGGAAAGCCAGATTCGCTTAACAACACTGTAAGTCACTTAGCGACCAAAGCAGAAAAGGTCATAAAATTGGGCATGACTTACTTAACAACTGCCATGCTCAGCAATAGATGTTCAGGTCCGAACTGTGGTCATAATTCAAGGACTACTATAAGTAAAATATCTTGAATGGGATAGATTTGAAATCAACCAGTTTCTAGTTTTAATTTGCTTATGGATTGAAGTCTGTTAAGAGAGCAGACAAGGTCTGCTTTTAGTACTCCATGAACTTCCTCTTCTTGTGGTTTACTTCTGAGTAAGCCATAATTAGTTAAGTTTGGGCCAAGGCAAAGCCAAACCAATTTACAATGATATGCCAATCCAGCCATTTGTTGCTTACTGAACAAACTGTGATTACCCTAAAACATGGCTTAGTGGGATATGGGAAAGCCACCTGGTTTGCTAAGTCAAAATTCATTATGGTTACTCATTATAATTGCATCTTTGGCTAATGCTGTATCCTCACTTCTAAAACTGGAGCAATATACTGTAGACTGCAGTGGGGCTTATATAAAAGCGTACAGGCTGCGGATTGTTTCCTGCACACACAAAAGCCGGAAATTCACTCTTCTCTTTCGGCAGGCAAGGAATTTCCTGCGGGATATGAAGGTTGGAGAAGAAGCTTTTTTCTACCACAGTAATTGCAAGGACCCTGGGATTGCAGGTATCATCAAGGTGAGTGCAGAGTTTGAAACACGCCCATTCTGGAAAAGCATCACCCCCAACAGGCTGAAGATGGGCTTGACGTGCAAAAAGGAAAATTGAATGTTGATCTGTGTAACGTGTGTGAATTGGGGATGGGCCTTGTAGGTTTTATTCATTTATTTATATTTCCTATTTCTTCACTGCCAAACTTCCTGAGAAGGGGCTCTGGGTACTGTACAATATAGGTAATCCTTGACTTACTAGTCCATTTATTGACCAAAGTTACAATGGTACTGAAAAAAACTGACTTACGACCGTTTTTCATATTTAACGATCCTTGCAGCATCCCCGTAGTCATGTGATCAAAATTCAGACACCTGGTAGCTGACTCACATTTATGACGGTGGCAGTGTCCCAGGGTCACCTGATCCCCTTTTGCAACCTTCTGGCAAGCAAATGGAGAAACCAGATTCACTTAACCACATTACTAATTTAACAACTGCAGTGTGTTCTGTCCCAGCCTATGTGAGTCCTTGTCAAACTAACAAGGAGAAACCCCTCTTCCAACAAGCAGGCTGGAACCGCAGGAAAAAAACAATCCCCTTTTATTATTCACAGACCTGAGTAAATGTCCAAGGCAAACAAACACAGTTCGGCAACCAGCACCTCCCACATCTTCCCTTTTATTGTGCAGCCAAGGTGTGGCTTCCTAATGCCTTCTCCTTTGCCTTTGGAGCCGCCTCATTGCATTCCTCTGTCCTATTCGCTTCTCTTGCCGGCGTTTATGTGCATCCTGGATATCTCCCAGCTGTGATTCCTTGCTGTCCAACTCAGACTCCCAGCACAGCTGTGTCTCAGCCTGAGCGCGAGTAGAGGGGCCAGGCTCCTTGTCAGACTGTAAGTCTCTCCCCAGAGCCTTCCTCTGACTCTAATGTCACTCCAGGCCCCTCCTCCTCCTCCTCTGATTCCTCAGACTCAGCTGCCGGGTCCACTGGCTGGCGAGGAATCACAACAGAGTGATTCACTTAATCACTGTGGCAAGAAGGGTCATAAAATGGGGCAAAAGTCACTTAACGACTGCCTCGCTTAGCAACAGAAATTCTGTCGAGGACTACCTGTATAATCAATAAAATTAATGTTAAGATCAGAATGTTTGATTTTGAGGCGATGCCTGTTTGGGATGAAGGTTGTTTTCTGCTCTGTGACTCTATGAGGCTGCAGCAACTGAGATCCTCTCCTCTCCTCTCTTTTCCTTCTCAGATTGTTAAAGAGGCTTACCCTGATCACACCCAGTTTGAAAAAAGTAATCCGCATTACGACGCTTCCAGCACAAAGGAAGACCCCAGGTGGTCCATGGTAAGGTGGATTTCATCAGGGGTTTGCAAGGTTCTTCCCTAATTCAGTCTCACCAGTGCCTGGTGATCAGTTCCCTGTTCCCAGCGACATGAAAACTAACATTGATCCCTTTGTTAATTTGTGTCCCAGTTTCAACCATTTTTCAGAACTCTTTAGTACCATCATACAGTTTACATGGTGGTTTCTTGTCTTTGTGTACATCAGGCAGAGAATGGTTTTCTTACAGCCTTCCTACGAACTGGCCAAAACCAGGGGAATTTACAGTTCATTATTTGCAGCAGTGTTTCTCAACAGCAGCCATTTTAAGGTCTGTGGACTTCAACTCCCAGAATTCCCCAGCCAGCACATGCTGGCTGGGGAATTCTGGGAGTTGAAGTCCACAAGTCTTAAAGTTGCCAAATTTGCAGACCCTTGGAGTCTCAATTCTGGGAGTTGAAGTCCACACATCTTAAAAGCCGCCAACATTGAAAAACCTTCTTTACAAAATAGTCCCCCCTCTGCCCCGAATCTTTTTCCAGTTGAGGAACCAACTCTTGAACACATCACTTCGGGTGAGCAATGGCGCCAGTTCCTCAATCCCACCGATGTCCTTCCCTTTTGCTTGTAGGTCGATGTCCAGTTTGTGCGAATGACCCAGCGGTTCATCCCTCTGTCTGAACTCAAGGCCCATCACCAAGCCCACCGGAAGTCCGGAGGCCCTCTGAAAGAGATGGCTCTGTTCACAAGACCGAGGGTGTCCATCCAACCTGTCAGTGAGGGTAAGGACGTGAGAGAATCAGAGTCTTCCTGATTAACTCTGGATAGTCCCCGAGTTACAACCATTTGCTCAGCAGTCTGTTCGAAATTATGGCACCGGCCCTTGAAGTGCTGACTGTTGCAGTATTCCTAGTAGTTGCATGAACAAAGTTCAGGGGTTGGGCAAGCAGCTCGCACTTACAACCGGTTTTTATGTTTATTTGATTTCTATGGCCGTCCAATTTCACCAAGTGACTCCGGTTCTTACCCGGGACTCCCTCCACTTCCCACTTAACAACCTACATGACTTGGGTTTACGTCGACAATCAGAACTGCCCGGATTGCTGTCGCTAAGCAATGCGGTCCCGAGACTTTGGGCTTTATAACCGCATTGCTCAGCGATGGCAGTCTTGATCTTAATTGTCATCATTAAGTTGAGGACTATTTGTAAAGCTAAGCCATAAATTAAGGGTTATGAAAAGCTCCGTAGGTAAACAGAGCAGAGCACCCTGACTGACTGACTTTTCTCTTTTCTTTTCAAGAGGAATTTGAATTCATTTTGAGCCTGGAATAAGGGACCAAAAAAAAAAAAAAAAAAGCATCACAAGAACCGATTTTAAAACCACTTCCTTGCAAAACCACACGGAGAGCAAAGAGCACGAGCATTTACTGTTCAATTTCTACTCGTTCTTTTTTGATTGCAGTGCAACCTTTTCTAAATAAATGTTTTTTAGTGATTTTTTTTTTAATTTTCGAGGGAGGGAAAACAACGTTTCTTCAGGCCTCGAATTAGCTTGCGTTTAAAGACCAATTTAATAATTAGCTCATTTGTGTTTGCTAAAATCAAAAGGCCGTAATTATCTGTCTTCCCACTAACGGCAAGTTTTCCAACGAAGCTCCGTTAGATTATGTGCCAAAAATAATCCCCTATTCACATAAAATAGGAAGTGCTAATATTGCACAACACCCATATACAAATATACACATCCGTGCAAAAATGCGAACCAATTCTAAGGCTGAATAAAGTCATTATAAAGTGATGTAGAAACGGGAATACAGGTCTGGAAAACAAACCAACAAGAATAGATTTGTGGATTGTGAGCAATTCTATTTGCACATAGTGGTGACTTGTAGACTTTGAGACCGTTAGGAGTCTTTAAAATGCAAAAGCTGTCTGTCTCTTTAACAAAGTAAGACAAGTATTAATTCTCCTGGTAAGCGCTGAGGAAATCTCAGAGAATTGTCTGAACATAAGCAGAATGCCTCTCCTCCTTCCAATAAAATTCTGCACTTGAGGCCAGTTTGGTCTAGTGGTTAAGCCACTAGACTAGAAAATGGGAGGCGGTGAGTTTGAATCCTACCTTAGGCATGAAAGCGGCTGGATGACTTTAAGCCACTCACCAGGAGACAGTGAGTTCTAGTCCCACCATAGGCAGGAAAGCCGGCTGGGTGACTATGAGCCAATCACTAAGCGATGGTGAGTTCAAGTTCCTCCATAGGGATGAAAGCCAGCCTTGGTGACTTTGGGCCAATCACCAGGGAACTGTGAATTCTAGTCCCACCTTAGGCATGAAAGCCGGCTGGGTGACTTTGAGCCAATCACTAGGAGATGGTGAGTTCTAGTCCCACCTCAGGCATGAAAGTTGCCTGAATGAGTTTGGCCCCATCCCTCTCAGCCCAAGCCATCTCAGTGTTGTTGTTGTGAGGAAAATAGGAGGATATGTTGGATCTGTTCTCTGCCTTGAGTTATTTGTAAAAATAATACAGGCAGGATAAACAAAGAAATATATTGTTGCAAGGCAGAGATGCCATAGTTTTTCTCTACAGGCAAGTTTGAAAGACAACCTCAGCACAATTGGAAAAAAGTCACACCAGCCCCCGACTTTTTAAAGGCGAGAACAGCCCCCCCCTTTTTTAATTGGAGCCAAAAGAAAACTTCCCATCCTTTTAAAAATACAAACATTTAAAAGACAGTGGGTTAAGAAACAGGTAAACAATGTACAAGCTTAAAATTTACATGTTGCACAGCTTACCTGTAGACCCCCTTTTTGCCCCCACCTCCAGGTGTTTTTTTTTAACCTCTGATCATTATGGACTCCCATCATTTCTTCTACAACTTTTTATTTCTGTACTGTCCCAAGCCGGAGACAAACTAGAAGACTTTTTCCCCATGCTGGAATTGATGTGAAATAAATACAGGTAGTCCTTAACTTACAACCATTTGTTTAGTTACTGTTCAAAGTTACAGTGGCAGTGAAAAGGTGACTTATCTCCGGTTTTCACACTTAACAACGGTTGCAGCGTCCCCCTGGCCATGTGATCAAAATTCGGGCACTTGGCAATTGGTATGTATTTACAACTGTTGTAGCATCCCCAGGGTCACGTGATCATCCTTTGTTATCTCCCCAGCCAGCTTCTGACAAGCCAAGTCAATGGGAGAAGACAGATTTGCTTAACTGCGTGATTTACAGAATAACTGCAGTTATTCACGCGAGAACTGTGGCAAAAAGGTCATAAAATGGGGCAAATCTCACTTAACTGTCTTGCTTAGCAACGGAAATTTTGTGCTCAATTAAGTTGAGGTCTGCCAAGATCACTTAGTAGAAACAAGAGTTTGAAAGTCACCGGAAATGGAGGGATAGAGCAGTTTTCTGCCTGCTAAGTGTGTTGGATTTTCAGATTTCTACCTGTTCTGCCGCTAAGGCTACTGGGAGTTGTGGTCCAGTACATCTGCAGGACACAACATTGGAGAAGACTGTTCTCCATCACCAGTGGTGGGATTCAAATATGGGAACAACTGGTTCTCTGTGTGGATGCTGCTTCCGAAAGTCCGTTCTGGGCCTGGGCAACAAAAAAATAGCTACCAAAGTGGTGCGAATCGGCTGAATCTCACCACTGTCCATCACAACCAGATTGGGCAACAGGATATTTTTCATAATTAGAAATTCACCAACTCCAGTTCAGTTTCCTGGGCCTGTCTGGAGGAGTGAACTGAAAAGACCTTTCATATTTCACTACTGATTCCTGGATCTTATCCGTGGAAATAGCACACCTTGAAGTAACTTGGTTAGTTCATCAAGGAAGGAAGATGCTATTCAAGAACTGGGATTTCTCTCTCCATCCTGGTTTCTTCCACTTTTGATTTTCTGTGGAATAACAGAATGTGTCTACATCTCCATTTCCCAGTCCCAGATGACCAATCTAGCAGCTGAATTTCACTTTCAAAAGCTTTCCAGTTTTCTCTCCTATGGCTGTAAGAGTAGGTTTACTCCCTCGGCAGCTTCAAAATAATATTTATCTCAGAGCCAGACTGTCTCAGAGAATACAACTACATAGTATGAATGGTTCTCTCAAAGTCCAGCATAGATTTATCACAGCCTATCGCCTTCTACTTCAAGGTTGTCACTGAGCTGTTTTGGAAAACTTTTTTAAAACTACATTTGCAAGTGAATGCCTGTGTGATCCTGATAAACGAGCTGAAAGCAGATTTAAGGTGTCTGCCTCGTTTTGACAACAGGTGATTTTTTTGAATGGCAAAGAGCACATTGATAGTCTCCAAGTGGCAAAGTTCTCTGAGAAAATTATGGGATAGTTTTGTCGTCATCCTGGCTTGGCAGTGGTGCTGCGACCGGAGAAGGAACTCAGAAAGAATAGGAAAATGTTCACGTTTTCCATGAAGTTCTCCAGAAAAGTGGCGGTACCAGTCACAAAACCTTCCATCTTCATCCTTCTTCTTGAGGAAATCTTAGAAGGGTGTGAAGTATCCTCAAAGAAGGCTTATACAGAGAGGTACTCCTGACTTACAACAGTACATTTAGTGACCATTCAAAGTTACAATGAAAAAACCTATGACCATTTTTTCACCCAACCACTGTAGCACCCTCGTGGTCCCATGATCAAAATCCAGACATTTGGCAACTGACTCATACTTATGACAGTTGCAGCGTCCCGGGGTCACACATTCCCCTTTTGTGACCTGACAAGCTAAGTCAATGGGGAAGCCAGATTCACTTAACAACCATGCTACTCTCTTAACAATGGCAGTGATTCATTTAACAACTGTGGCCAGAAAAGTGGTAAAATGGGGCAAAAACTCACTTAACTGCCTTGCTTAGCCCCAGAAATGTTGGGCTTCGGTTGTGGTCGTAAGCCGAGGACTATATGTACAAATGCAGAGAGACATAGCAGACAAAAGTTCTTTGTTTTCCCTAACTGAGTGACTTCTCGGATGGAGTCAAACATCACACCAAGGATGCACCATCTTTTGTAAAAGATGGACATGGGGGGGGGGTCCATTCTACAAAAAGTAAGTGGGTGCCAGAACAAAAACTGGTTGGACCAGAATAAAAAATATATACACATTTTTTAAATAGAATACAATTCAGTTATATATACAGTTAGTAAGTTCATTCCCCAAATAATATTCTCTCTTCTTCCCATCTCAGTTGAGTGACTTTTGAAAGCATTCTGGATGCCCAAAGTTTCAAGAATTCCCTACGTCTGTTTGGCCTTTAATGGGCACTACTGCACTAAACCATGGTTTCATAACCAAAGCTTATTTTAATTAAGGTCTACCTGCTTTAACCATGCTTAGTGTAGTCTACTAGCCATGATCAATATAATTAGGCTAACGCTAATCCATAACTAAGATTTACAAGGCACCAGGGCCAGATTCACACAGTGCTCTAAGTCATATTGTGATTGGCTTGATGTCGGCTCATTGTGAAAGATGGACAGTGATTTAAACATGGTTTAGCCTCCTTTCTCTTGGTTAAGAAGCCACCTTTAAACCAAACTGGCTTCTAACAATAATGCCTACCCAGAAGTTCAATCTTTTGGACAATGAATATCTTCTCTTTCTCTTTTGAATATAAAAATGGGAGGCTTCAATCATTCTGAAAATGTTCTGAGTTCAAAATAGTGTCCTTTACTCAGAAGAGTCCAGTTGCAGAAAGCTTGAGTTACTTTCCAACATTGGTCTTCAGGTACCCAGTTTCTCATGTTTCTGGCCAAGAGGAAAAAAAACCCCACTTACATACCCCTGGAAATTTTCCATGCTCAAATTGCTACTTCTGAAATCTGAACAGGGTATGACCGACAAATTTTAGATGCTGACATCCATGACGACTAGAAACCTGACTTTATTGCAAAGCAAAAAGTGAGACTGTTGTATCGTTCCATGTTTTCATAGACACTTCTGTGAAAAGTGATGAGGAGTAAGATTGGTCCAGAATTCTTAAAACAATTAGCTACTTACCTTTCGGTTATTTATTCAATGTATATTTAGATCGTATACTACAAGTAGTTTATAAATAGTATAGCAAGTAGAAGTGTAATTTCTTTTCTAGAGGAAGAATTTCACAATTCTAATTCTCATCCCGTATGGCAGGATCAGGCAACCATCTTAGACACAAATACTTTAACAAAAGGCAACTGAGTTGAAGTCAGTTTATCAGCAGCCTTAACACAGTTCATTTGTTTTCTTTCCCCAAATTGGTGGAAAAAACCGCACCTTTGTTGCTGAATTGAAGCCTCACAAAGTCCCCACACAATCCACCCCGATTTAAGAGCACGCATAATGTAAAATAAAAAAATAAAATAAAATATGAGGAGAATCCTAAAAGTGCTGAAGGCCACAAATGGACCAAGACAGTACTGACCATGCTGCTAAATGAGACAGAAACAGGAGGGAACATGGATTGATTTCACACACTTTTGAGAATATTTGCAAACTGCAATCCATGATTTTCAATCCGCCTTCAGGCCAGAAAGTGCCTTACTAATCACAAAATGGAGCCAGGGAATAAGAATCAGACAAGACTGGCCGCAACTGTCCTTAATTTGTCTGAAATGGCATAGGATTTCCTGCTTCAGCAGGGGGTTGGACTAGAAGACCTCTGAGGTTCCCTTCCAACTCTGTTATTCTCTTCTGTTATGATTAATTCCTTTTGAAAAGGAAAAAAAAACCAAGAAAATTCAGCTTGCACTATACTAAGAGGCACTCAGTTCATTCCATATGCTGACATCTTCGGGTAAAGTTGAAAATTTGCTTTCTCTGCACGGAACAGTGGAAGATATCTCTTGCAGGCCATTGAATTTCCATCTTTCTGGCCTGAATGAACTTAGAAAGCAACGTAAAAGTCTTGGGGCCAGGCAGGAAGAAGGAGAATGCTCACCAGTCTGGCAACATTGCTAAGTTAGGTGGCTGGTGGCCCATTGCTCACAGAAGTCAATTGAGTCCATGATCCACTCTTTTTGGCTATTTTCCTCCAAAATCAGGTTTTCTGACAAGACCAGCTGGATGGCAGAGCCATACCGTCCAAGCAGGAAACAAATTCAGCAGAGTATATCAGGCAGAGAAGCAACAGAGATACTCTTGAGAGTAGGTGATCCTTCCATTTTCTCCCCACACTCAAGCACAGACTTTACGAATCCCAAGAGTGAGAAGCAACCAAATTCTTGGGAATCGGGAGAAAGGAAGTAAATTTGACAGAGCTTAAAATGGGTGGGGAACAATGGCCCTTGTATGATTTGTGGACTTCAACTCCCAGAATTCCTGAGCTAGCCATGCTGGCTCAGGAATTCTGGGAGTTGAAGTCCACAAGTCATGAAGGGGCCATCGTTCCCCATCTCTGGCTTAAAAGGACAACTTTTGACAGAAGCAAGGAACGTGTGTTTTAATCAACTTCACAATTTAAGCAAAAATGTTTGGATTTCCTGCTTTGCTCCCTCTCTCTGCAAAGATCAGCCTAGGGCAGGGGTAGGCAACCTTGGCTCTTTTATGACTCGTGGACTTCAACTCCCAGAATTCCTGAGCCAGCATGGCTCTGCTTAGAAACTCTCCCTTTCCCCTCAGCATGGCTGGCTCAGGAATTTTGGGAGTTGAAGTCCACGAGTCATAAAAGAGCCAAGGTTGCCTACCCCTGGACTAGGGGAAGCTGTTGGGAAGAAGTGTTTTCACCCAAGACTGCTCACAAACCTGAAAAAAATTAAGATAGACTTTTGCCAAGCGTGTGTCAGGATCAACAAGGAGGTTCCCCACTGTCTCCCAGAATGATTCAGGCGTTTCCATCGCTTTCTTTTCAGGTGTAGTGGTTTGTCCATCACGATGCTCAATCTTCAAATTATTTTTCTCATTTAGAAGGTGCTTTCAGAACACAGACTCATGCAGAAACACAGGGCTATCCTTCCTAAAGGTAGGGCCTTCTTTTCAAAGGATAAAACTTTTAAAGATAAAATCTTTAGGAGCAAAGTATGCTCAGCCTCTTCCCAAAAATAAAATACAAAGACATTTCTCGGCATCTGATACAAGCTGTGATGACGTCATGCACAACATGACCCCAATGTGCAAAGGCCAGGAATTAAGTAACCTGCTTCATTTGGGTAACAACATAAGAACGGGAGCTGTTTTGTACACACACATACACACCCTGTGGCTGCTTGTGCGTCTAAGTCATCCGAAGTCTGGGGAGCATTTGACCCATGGTATTTTTAGATGATTGCTAAATACATGGTTGAACTCCTCTGACAGCTGGAGCACACAGCTTCCAATAGAGAGAAAATGGGACACTCTTAAAAAAAATATTTTTCCACAGTCCTCTTCCAATACAACATCCAAAAACCCCATCTGTCCTGCCCCTTTAAGCTTATCCATAAATACTGAACGTAGAGAGAAACAGCCATATTCCCTTTATGTGCGCCAACCCCCTTCCCCGTCCTGTTAAGCTGCTAGTCCTCAAGGTAAAAGACGAAACACACACAGACAGAAAGACAACCTGACAGATAATTTTGCGTTTGCAAGTTTCTGGTGGAAGAGGCGCTCTCGATGCTCCTTCCCCGTCCACTCTTCCTTTGAGGGCCCTCACTGCCGCCCGTTGTTCTCCGAAGCCTGGCTGGGGGTCCTGCTCTCCGTCTGGGACGACGTGCCTTCGAAGCGCTGCGCAGCGATGGCGGCCTGGTGGGACATGCTTTTCCTTACAATGTCCCCCTTGCGCCACAACACCACCTCCTGTGCCCCAAAGGAGAAGAAGACAGGAGAACTTCAAACGTGCTGCATCAGCTAATCAAGTAGAGGAAGCTTAGGATCTAACCGATGCTCAAGGACTACATCTCCCATCGTTCTCGATCTCGGCTGTTCTGAAAAGTCTGGGCAGGGGCAGCAATGTGCATCAGAGAACTTGCTCTGCATTAAACAGGGATACGCTGGATAGTAAATGCATGGATACCCTTAAACGCCAGCAGGAAATCAACTCCGTAAGAAGGCTAAAGCCATTTTTGAGACTGAGTGTAGGTAAAGAATCTGGCCAGTCTGATTGTGCTGGACTTCTCCCTATTAAAGTAGTCCTCAGTTAACAACCACCCACTTAGCAGCTGTTCAAAGATATGACAGACCCTTCCACCAAAGGTGCTTATGACCCAGATCCAGAGTTACGATGATGGCACACATCCCCCCCAGGCATGGGACTTCATTTCAGGAGCTTGATAACTGCGGTCAGGCAATTTATTTAGCATTGACCCCCTTAACGAGTGTGGCATTTGCTCAACTGGCACAAAAAAGGTCACGACTTGACTTACAATCATCTTGACTTATAATGGGAACTCTAGGTTCCATTATGGTTGGCTGGCTGGGGAATTCTGGGAGGTGAAGTCCACTCAACTTCAAATTGCTCAAGTTGAGAAACATTGCTCTAGGGCTGTGGCCCATGTTGGGGGACTCCCTGCCCCAGGATTTCACTCCTGCCGAAATCCCCCTCCCCAAATAATTCAGTTTTCTCACCTGCTGTTTAAAATAACGACGTTCCTCCTCATCAATTAGCACCAGATTGAGGTAATAGCGCACCGAGAACTTCTTATTGATGTCCCTCATGGTGGGCGTCAGTTCATAGCCAGCCAGGAAGAGCCGAATCGGGATGGACTCTCCTGCAAAGGAAGTGAGAGGCAGTTAGCCGACCGAGTTATTATTATTATTATGGTTTTATCCTTCTTTTATAAATTTGAGGGGTCCTTGGTGCTCTCTGGGTTTTGTTGTTTTCTTGCAGGCGTTTCATTACTAAACCAGGTAACAACATCAGTGCTAGGAGGGGATGGGAATTTGGTCTCTGTTTATAAATGCCACTCACTCCTAGCACTGATGATGTTACCTAGTTTGATAATGAAACGTCTGCAACAAAACAACCAAGCTCAGACAGCACCAAGGACTTTTCAAGCCTGAGCTACAAATATTCTCCTTCATATATTTACACACACACACACACACACACACACAGAGAGAGAGAGAGAGAGAGAGAGAGACAGACAGACAGACAGACAGACAGACAGACAGACAGACAGACAGACAGACAGACAGACACCATAATCTGGTCTATGTCCGAATAAAAATGCACACATGCACAAAAAAGCCCAATTATTGTTATTATTCCTTTTTTATTTAACTTTAGTATTCATTACTGTTTTATTTATTGGTTCCATTATCATTTTATTATTCGATGTTGCTATTTTATTTTAATTAGCTTCATTTTGATTTTTGTTATTATTTTTTAAGCATGCAACTTTGTGGAGGGGTATTGATGGCAATAGCAAAATATCGAAGCGTATGTTTTCAAATATATTTTTACTTTATTTATGCATTGCTGTACTTTTATCCTTATAGTTATTTTAGATTTTACCTATTTAGATATTATAATATAATTATATTATATACAATATTTTTTTAAAAATTATATAAGTCCAGGTGGCACAGATATCTAATATCCCTGCCTACTATAAGTCTGAAGTATGCCACAAAAAAATCATTAGGATGGACAGAAGTGAAAAAAGGGGAGTGGCTTTCTCTGCCCTCCCCCCAGCCACAACGGCCTGGAAAGGTCCCCCATGGAGAAGGGTCTTCCACCTCACCTCTCACAGGAGCCCCGTCCATAATCTCATATTTCGCAATGGTGTCATTTTCATGGTAGACGTTGGGCCCTGTTCCAGTGGTTTCCCTCTTGATGATATCGATCTCCATGTGTTTGATCTTGATCCGGACAAGGAGGAAGTAGATTTTCCCTACGATCACATCTTTTAAATGGTACCTGGAAGAGATGGTAGATCAACAGGGAATGAGGCCGGTGGATCAGAATAACCTGTTCTCTTCACAGATTTTCTTTGAATATGTAGTTGTGGATCTGCTTCATCCTTTCCTGCAGGAGCTTAAAGCTGGAGGTCCTCTTCCAACTTCTCCCCACCATAAAAGGGACACTGGACTGAAAAAGAACGACTGGATCAGAAAGAGACCAAAACCATATTGTTGTGCCTTTTTTCAGGAGGCAACTGGACTTGCTTGTGTTTCTTTTGAAGACGTTTCGCTTCTCATCCAAGAAGCTTCTTCAGCTCTGACTGGATGGTGGGGAGTGGAAGGATTTATATTGCTTGCAGACCCTCTTCTTTGTGGCAGCTCCTTTGATATTGGAAGATGCTATCATGTCATCCCTAGTCCTTCTTTTCATTAAACTAAGCATACCCAATTCCTGCAACCGTTCTTCACATGTTCCTTGGCTACATCACCAGCCACAAGGCTCACACATTTAAAAAGTGCAAGACAAATCAACTTACTTGGATTTATTGTACTCAAACTCAATGTGCAGGCAATCTTCAATCCCCACCTCCATCTTAATGGAGGAGTTGAGCTCCGGATACGTGCTAAGCGTGTGCACCACAATGTC
This sequence comes from Protobothrops mucrosquamatus, assembly GCF_001527695.2. Lineage (NCBI taxonomy): Eukaryota > Metazoa > Chordata > Lepidosauria > Squamata > Viperidae > Protobothrops > Protobothrops mucrosquamatus. The sequence goes on from NW_015387695.1 coordinate 152,877, forward strand.
CATCTCTTTCACCACATCATTCAATCTGCGGCTCACGGTGGCCCGGAGGAAGTACCTATGAAAGGGAAAAAGGTGGATTAAGATGCTTCTAAGCAGGTTTATCTCCAGAGGGGGGAGGGGGGAGGAAGACTTGACTAGAGAAGCCCACTTGGGGGAATGGAACTCACCTGAGCTTCACGTTCTGCCCAGTGTAGGATTCGTACGGTTTCTCCACATGAGTGAATTCAAAGTCAAAAGTTTGGGATTGGGTGAATTCACCAGGACGGGCCAAATCTTTCACCAGAGACACAAATTCATGATGGTTCCCTCGGTCATAGTATAATTCTAGGAGGGATATACTCTCCATTAAAAAAGATACTTCCATGTTAAATAAAATTAAAATAGCAATAGCAATAACACTTAGACTTATATACTGCTTCATAGTGCGCTTTACAACCCTCTGTAAGCGATTTACAGAGTCAGCATATTATCCCCAACAAACGCGGTCCTCATTTTACCGATGGAAGGCTGACTCAACTTTGAGCTGGTCAGAATCAAACTCCTGACAGTGAGCAGTGAGCTAGCCTGCAATACTGCATTCTAACCACTGCACCACCACAGCTCTGATGGCACCCTGATATCACCCTGACATCCTGCCCCTTTTGAGAAACAATGTGGAGTGGGAAAAAGAAAACCCAAGAATATTTTGAAGAAAACCTTCCATTAAGCTATTCTGCTGTGCTGATGTTTTTCCAAGGTTTAGTTCTGGGCAACATCACCCAAAATCAGTTACTAGTGCAAGGAACAAACTACAAATTAGGTCACGCAAATGGATGCAATTCTGAAATGGCCTACTGAGCCGCCAAGAAGAAAATAGGCGTTTTGATTTAAGGCGTCGCCAATGGGTTTTTTTTCTGGGAATCCAGATTGCTGCATAAATAATGCAAAGAAAGTCAAACGCAACTGAGCTGCTGTATCTTAAATTACATAGCATTTTAATAAAGCAAGCTTTACGTAAAAGGTTGCTTGCCCATTTAAATCAACCCTGGTGCAGTTCATTGATCTGAGCAGTTTGGAGTTGCCGGTTACTGTTAAAAAATAAAAAAAAAGAATCACTATTGTTCCATCTATCTTGATCAACCTGAATTGTATAAGAATTCTTTCCTATCACCTTTCTTTTTTAATTAGGGCTGAGAAGATTTGAATCCTGGACCTTGAAAACACATGCTCTATTGCTCAGCTAGGACTTCTCCCCCCCCAAAAAAAAATATCCATCGTCTAAGCCAGGGGTCTCCAAACTTGGCAACTTTAAGATCTGTGGACTTCAACTTCCAGAATTCTTCAACCAGCTGGCTGGGGAATTCTGGGAGTTGAAGTCCACAGGTCTTAAAATTGCCAAGTTTAGAGCTCCTGATCCAAGCCATTGACAGTTATTTCCTGTTGCCCAGTTAAGATGCTTTGATATTCTATCAGGGAAGGGTGAAATAGAATCAAACAGGGATCCTGGCGTATTCCAGTTCTCACATTAAAAAAAACAAACGAAGAAAATTTACTGGGAAAAGTTCAGCAAATTTGCGCTCAGGGTTATGTGTGACATTCAAAATTGCCAGCTGGCCTTTTCAAGATAATTAATAGGAACTTGGGGTAAGCTCATGGATCCGAGACTAAAAAAATAAAAAAAAGTTTGGCAAGCGCTGATGAGCTACGAAATGAATACAGGTAATCCTCACGTAATGACGGTAATTGGGATCCCCAGAATTTCTGTCACTAAGTGACACAGTTGTAAACTGCAATGTCTCATGGCTGCATCGTTTAGCGATTACAATCCTGGCAGTCATACCCAACGCAGTCGCCTTTGCCATCGTTAAGCAAGGATCACAGGTTGTTAAGTGGGGACCTTAGTGACCATGACTTGCAACTTCCCGCAGGCTTCCCACAAGCAAAGTCAGTGGGGAAACTGGCAGGAAGTTGTAAGTCCCAGGTGGCTTTCAAACAAGCAAGCAAATCCATTCTCCTGAAAGGGTGTGGGGTTTTCCCCCCCCCTGGAAACGGGCACAGGACACTTGCAACTCGTCATAAATGCACGCCTATTGCCAAGAGCTCAAAATTCAATCACATGACGGCATTTAGGGTGATGCCACAGTCATAATTTGGGGATGGGTCATAACTAACAACGGTTGCTAAGTGATTGTTCATTAAGAGAGGACTCCATGTACTTCAATAGCATTTTTTCCTCTGAACATTAATCCAGAAAGCAATTCCCCAGATTAAGTGACTAACCCTAACCATCAAAACTCACTGTGCAGGTAATCCTCATATAAAGCTAAGCCACAGAAATCATTGAATCCTACCCTCAAATTCAGCCCAAAAGCTTTTTCTTTACCTTAAATCTCTCTCTAATGAGCAATGAGCAGTTTCTATCGTTCCATGAATATAAAATAAAACCTTGCCCAAAGTTTTATTTATAGTTAACATTTTTGCACCATCCCTCTCCTTTAGAGATGAGTTTAGAAAGTTTACATTCTTATTAAATTTAACGATACAACAATGTCTAAAATTATCCTAAAGGGAGAAAAAAAACCCGGTGGTTTAGCCTAAGCATTATCTCAAAAAGCAATTTCCATTGTGAGATGACATTAAGATAACCACAAATCATAAAAACACGCAGCTAAAACTTATACAAAATTTAATTACAGACTTCAAGGAAAGCCAGCCATAAACTGACCTTAAAAGAAATGATTTTTCTTTAAAACCAAGCAATCTCTATATCTTAACAAAAACTTAGGACCATCAGTAATCATAAAAACACTGAAGTATGAAAACTCATCCACTTCTTAAAAGTTCAATTTAGACCTGAAGCAAGCCTAATCTAATCCAATAGAAAAGCATTTATTTTACCTAAATTATTCAGAAAGCGATCATCACTCTAATAGGGTTAGGATCGCCACCAGTAACCATAAAAACTTACCTTAAAGTTAATTCAATCCCCATGCTAAATTGAACCAGTCTGCAAGGAAGGCAAACTCTAAACCTGACTTGACTTTAAGGTAGGAATATCCAACCTGGGCAACTTTTGGACTTCAATACCCAGAATTCTCCAGCCAGTATGGCTAGCTGGGGAATTCTGGGAGCTGAAGTTCACAGGTTTTAAAGCTATTAACGTCAATACCCCTGCTCTAAGACAAAATATTTTTCTGGCAAAGTACCTAAGCAAGCTACCCTTTCTCTAGTGAGAATAAAAAACTGCCAGTCATCATAAAAATATGCTCCAAACCTCAAATTCTCTTTAAATTTAATCCCAAAGACAAAATAGATTTTCCATCCTAAAGTTACCTACCCTTCTGTGTCAGTCAAAACCTTTACTAAGTTTAAGTGATGTCCTTTGATAGTATGCCAAAAGACACCCAAAACTGGCCTCACAAGTGTCATCCTGGTTGTTTTACAGGTAAATCCTCATTTAGTGGCCACAATTAGGACCCACAACTTGGTCATTAAGCAAAGCCACCATCAAGCAAAACTGCATCTGGGCTCATGACCTGAATTCAGCTTTCTTTTGCTCCACAGACCTTGCTTTACCTTGGCAGTGAAGTTACCTTTTCATCACAGCTGTTATGGATGAACAGTCACTAAACCGGTCAGTTGCTAAATGGAGACTACCTGTGCTCGCACCCGGCTGAGAGTATATTGAAACACAGCATCGTGAATGCAGTTTCCACTATCACCCGCATCTCTGTTAGGTAAGGGTGTAGGTCTATATATATATGTTGCTTATAGTTATGTTTAAATGTATGTTATGTGTACGCTTTGACAGCAAGCAACTAAATTTCATTTTTAATGTGTGCCATTGTGCCCACACTAAAAAAAATGACAATAAAGGTTATCTATCTATCTATCTATCTATCTATCTATCTATCTATCTATCTATCTATCTATCTATTCATGTCCCTTCTAGGGTCACTGTCAACTAGCCAGCATTAATCCATGCTTACCAATCTGGCCAATGAATTCCACCTTGATGCCCTGGTGTTCCAGGCGTTTGTTGGGCTGCTTGAGGGTTAAGATGACCCTCCCGGACACGGTTTCGCCGTCATAAAAAAGGAAGTATTTCTCCTTCTTGCCCTCCTCCGTCTTATGTTCCGCCCGGCGCCGGCTCTCAGCATCGCTCAAGACCAGTTCCAATTCTGCGCTCTGTCCGAACCCAAAGAAGCTCATCTCCGGACCGGGGTGGAGGGCGAGGGCACCACCTCCAAGAGCTCCAACAGGCTCCCCCTACTCCCCAAGCCAGGGAAAGCCTTGCACCCCCCCGCCCCCTGCCCAGGGATGCCCAAGGCTGCGAAGATGCTCAGCCGCCCCGCCCGGAGGCCAACCTGGCTTTGCTGGACCGCAGCGCAGCTCAAGCCAGGGTGGAGAGGTGGGGATGCCGGAGCCAAGGGGGGATGCAGGCTGAGGCTGCCGGGGACAGGGAGCTTTTTACGGCCGGGAAAGGCTCAAGGCGAGGGGACTTGCCGGAGCCTTCAGCCAAGGGAGGGAGCCTGCCGGAGAAGGGGAGCCCAAGCCGCGATGCCAGCAGCCGCAACGGAGCGGCAGCTGCGCTGGGGGCCCCGGTGGCCAAGGCCGGGCGGGTGGGCGGGCGAAGGGGGGAGAGGGCGCCGCTTGCAGCCGGAGAAAGAGGAGAGGGTGGTGCAGCGCTGCAAGCCGGGGCGCCCGGGAGAAGCCTGCACGGAGGCATGCAAAAAAGGGAAGCAGCTTGGGAGGAAGCAGGATCCCGGCCCCCTCGCTCTTGAGTCGCCTTGCAAAGGTGCTGCTGGAAGAGGATGCTTTGCACGGCGGGGAAGGGGGGGATTGCACGGGGGCGTTGCTCCTTGCAGGAAGGCCGCAAGCAGCGGGGGTCAAATGCAACGCGGCGCCTCTTCCCAGCACCCGGGCCGGCTTCCTTCCGAGCGATGACAGCAGATCGCCCGCCGCTGCGGCTGCCGCCCGCTTCCTCCGCTTGGGCTACGCCGGCTGCTAGGCTGGCCGAGCTCGCGCCGCGACCCGGACCGAGGAATCGGGCACCGCGCATGCGCCGCCCTGCTCCAGCCCGGCGGGGGAGGGGGGGAGGAAGAGGGAAAGCGAGAGGCGGCTCCTCGCGGAGCGCCCCTCGCACGGCGCATGCGGGCTTCCCCTCGGGCCTCGCCTGCCCGGGAACGCCCCTTCTGTCCTCTTCCCGTCGTGCGCAGGCGCGACGTCCCGGCGTCCCCCGGCCGGCGGGGATTGGCTAAGGGGCGGCGAGCGCCGCGATTGGTCGGTTCGAAGGCCGCGGCGGGGATGGAGCTGCGCGCGATGGCGGCGAGGCAGCGCTTGGAGGGCGCGGTGGATCGATGGGGGCTCCGGGACGTCGAGCGAGGTGAGGCTTCTGGTGCTGGGGGGCGTGGGAAAAGCCAATTCCAATGATCGGGCGGGGCTGGGAAGCTGACCCGGCTCGGATTTTGCTTTTTTTCCTTGGATGGGGGACCACCAGGAGATCACAGGGTCAGAATCTGTAATCAGATTCTTAGCCCTCGGATGGGAGACCACAAGGGGATCAATTCTGGGAGAGGGGCTTAGATTTGAGAAGGGAGAAAGGGGCGGGCAAGCTCTTCCATACATGTCTGTCAAAACAACAACAACAATCGTGCCTGGCCGTGAAGTTGCTGGTATTCAAGATCGACTTAGAATAGAATAATCGAATAGAATAATAATTTTATTGTCACTTTAAATGTACACTGATCAGCATACATTAAAATGGGATTTTGTTACATCTTTCAAAGGGTCACCACCTCCAATATACACTGCATAAACAGGACCTCCCCTCAAAAGGACTTAAAGGGTTATAATATAGTACCATGAATTGGAGTAGGCTAGGGGTTGGACTAGATGACCAAGGTCCCTTCCAACTCTTCTTATTCTATCTATCATCTTCTATCTAATTGGCTTTAGGTTGGGTTTATTGCCAAGGGTTGAAATGCTTGCCCTTTCAAGCTGATCCAAGTAGTAACTTGTAGACTATTAGAATTTATAGATTCTATAAAAGTGGATGATAAGAATCCGAATGCGTCCCTCCACTTTTTTTCATTTATCACTCTTTTTTCTTCCCCTGAACTTGCAAATCAACCTGGTGATGCAATAAGGTTAGGATTCTTTGCAGTTTACTGAAAGTATGCCTCTTCCGAATGAATCCAGTAGATCTCATTCATCTATCACCTTCCTTTTATTAACACACACACACACACTTACACACTTTGCTAAGCATAGTTCTTGTTTCTAATCCACTGACATCATTTGCTCCAAATATGTGAGTTTCTGCTTTTTGAAGGCAAGGAAGCCTTTCAGTCTTGATGTCATCCAGAACTGGCTGATTAGTTCTTCTGGAGGTCTGGTGCTCTTTATCCTTATTTCCAAATCTCTCCTTTGAAGGCATTTCTTCCTTTCTTTCTTTCGTAATGTCCAGCTTTCACTGTGGCACCTTACCCTGGGATGACAGTGCTGATCTTTGTGGTCACAGAAATGGCCTTATACTTGGTGACATCTTACCTGAGTTGTGATGGCCTTTCTCTAGAGCAGTGATGGCAAACCTTTTAGAGACCGAGTGCCCAAACTGCAACCCAAAACCCACTTATGCATCGTCGGGTGCCGGGTGGGTGTGGCCCATTGGGTGGGTGTGGCCCACTGGGTGGGCATGGCTACGGTGGTAATGACAAACTGGGTGGGACTAAAAAGTTCAATCAATCAACTCCAACTTTGCAAGATCTTTTTTTCCTGCGAGAAGTTGAAATTGACTCATTGATTGAACCTTTTTTTTTCCACACGGCGGCGGAGGCCTAAAGCGAAAAGGTTTTATAAAACCCAGCTGAAGGCCTAGGACTGGGGTGATGGCGTGCGTGCCCACAGAGAGGGCTCTGAGTGCCGCCTCTGGCACCCGTGCCATAGGTTCGCCACCACTGCTCTAGAGCAGGGTTTCTCAGCCAGTCTTTCCCCAGTGGGATTGCCCATCCCACTCATGCTAGAGAAGGGGCCTACAGCAGATCCCATCGTCCAAGGAATTTTGGCTGGTGGGATCCAGAAGAAGAGCCTTTTCTGCCAAGGTTCCTGCCCTTTGATACATGGTGGCGCAGGAGGTGAGATAGGAATAGCACTTAGACTTATATACCACTTCACATGCTTTACAGCCCTCTCTAAGCGGTTTATAGAGTAACCCTATCTGGGTGTGAGATTCGCCACCCCTCCCTCTCTTTTAGCCTCCAGGAAAGGTCTTAGAACCTGACTATGGCATCTGCCATGGGGCTCTGAAGGAGAAGCTGTTGGCTGGAGGTGGTTGATGCACTAATAAGAGAAGGCACCCCACGTCTCCCCTCTGAATCCTTGGTTTTTTAAGTTTTTTTAAAATAATTTTAATCGTTTTTTTATTTATAATTGTCAAATGTTTGTGTCTTTTATCTTGTTTGTAAGCTGCTCAAAGTCGCCTTCTACCTCAAGATGGGCGGCAAATAAATTTGATAAATAAAATAAATAAGCCATGGCAACTTGAAGATGTGTGCTCATTGTCAAGGCATGAAGGAGTTAAACAATTCCATACTAATGGAAGGTCTTTGTTATGTTGTATTTTATGTGAGGGTTTTCCTCCTGTTTTTACAGTTGTAAGCTGCTAGGAGTCCACATAGATTGTGGCAAATAAATAAAGAGTATCCAAGTAAAATGGAAAGATACACCAATAAGCATCTATATATATATATATATATATATATATGTTTGTACATACATACATCCCTCCATGTACACAGATGGTCTGCAGAATTGTGTTTTCCTCAAACATGAATGTATGTGTGTGTGTGTATACATATACTATACGTATGTAGCCTGTTTCCTAGGATTCAAGGATTTTTTTCAATAAATACAAAAAAATAGAGGATTCATGCTACACTAGACCAGGGGTAGTCAACCTTGGTTCTTTTATGACTCGTGGATTTCAACTCCTAGAATTCTTGAGCCAGCATGGCTGGCTCAGGAATTCTGGGAGTTGAAGTCCATGAGTCATAAAAGAGCCAAGGTTGCCTACTCCTGCACTAGACTTTTAGCTGTTAATAGATTGATTGATTGATTGATTGGATTTATATGGCCGCTTATCTCATAGATGATTCTAGGCAGCTCACAATACTCCATAAAAAAATAGTTAAAAACAAAAAGTAGTTTCTAATATGTGCACAATTCTTGGAAATTATCCAAAAAGAAAGTCAAGGTTAATTACAATGAAATTGATTTACTGATTATCTTTCCTTAAATTTCTCAGTGTCTTGATAAATTTTATAACTTCCTATAAAATCTACTTCATTATGGTGATGCTTGAGGATAAGCACACCCCTCACCAGTTACACAAGCTTTTAAGGGCCTTGTGGTTTTAAATGTCTGATTGTCAAACAGTAATGAAAAGAACTGTGTTTCTGTTTTTTCTAATTCCAGAGTCCGAAATTGATCAAACTATCAGCTCACATTTGATCATCTAAAACAAATAAAACCAAGGAGATAAAATGAGAGAGTCATAATGTAATATACTGTATATATTTCCAAGAATTAGTCTTATTGAACGAAGCGTGAATTATGAAGTTCTCTGAAATTACCAAGTATTTTTTACTAAAAGAATGATATATTTGGCAAATTTAAATTCTATTTGGCACTCTTTTAAATCCTCATGACTCATCCACACCTTAAAACGATGGAGAAAGCTACGTTACATTTGCCTTGTGTTGCTTCATGCCTTGCAATATTCTGCTTGGCTGATTGAATTGTATCTTAAAAGGGGAGGAGTATTTTTCTTGGTGGTGGCAATTTATAACTGGAAACCTGTTTCAATATTTACCCTGGAATTGCAAAAGTGGATATACCATCATTAGTTTTAATAAGACATTCTAATTTATGCTTCGGGCTTTTTTCTCCTAGCAATTCCATAGACGTTTAAAAAGATAATGACATAGAGAAGGGTGGTAATTTTTTCCCCCTGAATTGCTAATGAGTCACAAATTTAATCTCACTTAGAGGAGAGGGGTTTTGTTTCATTTTTTTTGCTTTGCTTTGTTTTGTTTTTAAAAATAAGAGTTACTGTATATTATTTTTAAAACTTATATATCACTCTTCTAATTATCACAAAGCAGATTATATCATAGCTACTAAAGCAAAATGCAAACAGTAAAAGAAAAAAAGAAAATATAAAGAATTAAATCCTCTAGACATCACGGGCCAAATATGTTGGGGGAAACAAAGGCTCAGTTTTGAGGTTGTATCTTGGATTCAGAAAAAGGAAGGGACGAGTGAGTATTTCATTTTGTTGTATTTTATTTATATTGGCTGTCCATCTCACTCTACAAAGCAACTCTGGGAGGCTTACAATTAAACCCATAAATACGTGAAAGTCTTTTCATGTTATTACTGATGGAAGCCTATACCCTTCATCTATTTTAAGTATTTACATATTTTCTCTTTTCAGCCTGGGTTGACACTGTATGGGAACTGGACTTCACCGAGACCGAACCTTTGGATCCCAGGACCGAGGGCTTGATAACCGACGATGGCGTGGAGGCTTTTGTCCAGCTTTACAAGGCGCTCTCTCCATTTAGTGCAGATGACCATGAGACCATGGAAGTAAGGAACCGTTGCTTTCTCTTAGCATCAACTAGCCAGCTTTATAGTGTCTGTGATTTTTAAATCCCAATTACTTAGGCAGTAGAAAAGTGGGAAGATGTTTAACCAACACATTTACGTACTTTTAGATTGTAGATTTTTTTTTATCCCACCCTCCTATTTTCTCAACAGTAACAACCCTGTAAAGTGAGTTGGGCTGAGAGGGTGATTGACCCAGAGTCACCCAGCTGCCTTTCACGCCTAAGGTGGGACTAGAACTCCTAGTCTCTTGATGATTGGTTCAAAGTCATCTAGAAGGCTTTCATGCCTGAGTCAGGACTAAAACTCTTAGTGATTGACCCGAAGTCACCCAGATGGCTTTCATGCCTAAGGCAGGACTAGAACTCACAGTTTCCTGGTGATTGGCCCAAAGTCATCCAGCCAGCTTTCACGCCTAACGCGAGACTAGAACTCACAGTCTCCTGATGACTAACCCAAAGTCACTTAGATGGCTTTCATCTCTTGGTTTCCAGCCTGGTGTCTTAACCACTAGACCAACTGGCTCTAATCCAAATATGCCCTAATCTTACACTGAAGTATACTTACCTTGGCAGTAATTTAAATGAAATGAAAAAAAAATGGAAAAAAATTGATGCTTTAGTCCACATATGGCCTACAGAGTCTTAGATTGTCCATCAAAAAGCAATCTAGGAGAAAACATACTTGCTTTTGCTTGAAAGAGGCTACAGATAAATGATTCCTTTAAGTCCGGGGGTTTGGCAACATTCTTAAATCTTGCTGATCTAAAAAAAAGCTTGATGAAGCTGTTCCATTAGTAGATTAGGACACGTGGACCTCCTTGGGGTGCAGCTCATCCATCACCTCTGTTTCTCACCACTGCGAAGTTTCAGAAAAGAATGGGAGATACTGTAAACCAGACTCCCAGGTCACATGGTTGGCTCGGAAGACATACAGGTTCAGAAGTGTAACAGCCTCTGATTTTTGTTAAACCCGACATACTGATGGGAAGTTCAACCAGCAGTGCTTTTCTTCTTAAAACACAAGAGGTCTCTCTCATCACCGAGGTGGGTCTCTCTACCCTGACCCCCAAAATGACTTCATGTGAGCCTGCTCTCAGCTTGTTCTTTTATTTCAGAGCATCTGGCCCCTTCTGGTGGAAAACAACCTCTCCCCTAACACTGTGGTCGCTGTGTTGCATCACTTTGCCCAAGAGGCCCAGAACAGAAAGGCCAACACACAACAACGCCTGTTTGCCCTCCACGCAGCTGGATTGTATTTTTTATTGGTTGAAATTCCTGGTAGGTTTGTGAACTGCTTGTGTCGTGGTTTGACCCGTGTTTTGCATACATATCTCAACTTAGTAGCCTTGTAACTCAGTTCCATTGATGGTGGTAGAGTTGCTGTCTGTGAATATTAGGAATGAACTTCCATCAACCAACCAAGGAAACTTGTACAGTAATGGAGTATCTCCTCCCTCTCTTCTGGTCTGTTCTTAGGACCCATAAACCTAATTTCGACCAGTGTTTCTCAATCTTAGCAACTTGAAGATGTGTCGGCTTCAACCCATGCTGGCTGAGGAATTCTAGCAATTGAAGCACACACATCTTAAGGCTTCCTGGGGTGAGAAACTCTGATTTAGACCCATCTGGAGCAAGCGGGCCGGTCTTTAGAGAAGCAAAATCTTGACTAGTAATGTGTGAACTTTGCAAAGCTTCCTTAAGCCATCATCTGTTCATTAGGATCAGAAGTGAAAAACAATGTCAGTCCTGTAAGGCAGAGAGACTAGCAAAAATACAGTAGTGTTGTAACACCAAAACACCAAGGAAAAGTTGTACTCAAATTCTCATTTATCTATGGCCAATCATCTTGTTTCATCCTAACTTATCAAACAATATTTGTGAAAATAAAAGGTATGAAACAAAGAGATTTGGGCAGGGAGGGGAAGATAGAAAGATAAGAAAACAAATAGAGGCATCTAGGTTCTTAGGGAGTGATCTGCAAGAGGGTTTTAGCATTGCAAAACACCTGATAATATCTTATCAATTATTTTTTGTGCCCCCTTAGCTGTAAGTGGTGTGGTATAAAAGTAGCATTTCCTTAATATGCAAAAGGTCTTTTCTGGCAGGCAGCATAGCCAACCGGGTGTTGCATCCAGTGATGTTTGAGAAATGTCTTCAAACCCTGTTGAAATGTTGGCCTGAGGAGCTGGAGTTGCCCAGAAAAAGGAAAAAGAAGCAGTGCAAAAACTTGATGGGCGATAGAAAGAAAGGGAAGCCAGCAAGAAATGAAAACGCTCCGGTAAAAAATAACAATACTACTACTAATAATAAAATTTAATATACTTTATCAAAAGCATTTTGTCTGTTTTCCTGCTGCTTGGTTGATTGGTCCTTTTGGTGTATTCCAGTGTTGAGTAGACCAGCTGAAGGCCAGACCTTCTAGAGCAGCGGTCCCCAACATTTTGGGCAACAAGGACCGGTTCTGGGGAAAATATATTTTTTCACATACCTAGGAGACACGGTTTTGCGCACTGCTGAGATCCCGCACATGCCCAGATGATGCTTCGCTTGCTCGCTTGCCCAGCCCTGTTCCTAATGGGTCATGGGCTGGTGCCAGTCCGCAGACTGGGGATTGGGGACCCATGTTCTAGACTTAACAAGCCTTCGGTTGCCTATCTTTGCTGTATCGAAATAATGAATGATACAGGCAGTCCTCAATTTACGCCCGCAATTGAGCCCAACATTTATGTGGCTAACTGATTAAGTGAGTTTTTGCCCCATTTTATGACTTCTCTTCCCTCATTGGTGAAGCGAATCACTGCAGTGGTTAAATTTGTAACCCGGTTGTGAAGTGAACCTGATTTCCCTGTTGACTTTGCTTGTCGGAAGGTCGCAAAAGGGGGATCACGGACACCCCACCACCACCACCCCGGGGACGCTGTGACCCTCACGAATGTGAGTCAGTTGTCAAGCATCCAAATGTCAAAATCACGTGACCGCTGGGATGCTGCAAGGGTCCTAAGTTTGAAAAATGGGCGCAAGCCGCTTTTTTTCAATGCCGTTGTAACATCGAACAGTCATTAAGTGAACTGTTGTAAGTCGAAGACTACCTGGGGAGCCTGCTGCCAGAAGTTTATTTTATTTATCAATTTAGGGACCCTCCCCCTCCATCATGCACTCCGAGAGTGGGTTCAAGTGCCAATTCCTATCTCCCCTGTTGATGAGAATTACTGCCTGACAATACCAGGAAGCTACGACTTTTTGAATCTTGCTTAACCAATCCATGGTCCTTTTCCTGCCGTTCTAGATGGAAGACATCTTTGAAGAGGAAGACCTTCAGGAAGAGGTTTATTTCTCAGCCCGTGAGCTGCTGGAAATCCGCGAGGCCCTCTTCCTTCTGCTGAAAAACCTCCTGAGGCTTTTCTCCAAGATTTCCCTGAAAGAGAGGCCTCAGTGCGTGCAGACCTGCATTCAGGTGACCGCAATCTCTCGGCTAAAGTGGCAGGATGCCTCCTGTGCTAGTACAGGTGGTCCTCGACTTAAACAATCAAACTGGGGATCAGACTTTCCAGGGCTAAGCCAGGCGGAGGTTAAGCGAGACCCAATTTTATGACCTCTTTTGCCACGGTGGTTATAGCTAGATAGATAGGTAGGTAGGTAGGTAGGTAGGTAGATAGTGGATGGATGGATGGATGGATGGATGGATGGATTATAGGCTTCGTGGTATCCGAAGCAGAACATCCAAATTCAGCTATAGTTTCATTCCATACAGCTTTAACCTTGTGAACTCTCAAGCTTCCTCCTTCCGCTATATATTTAAGATGGACAGTATTTAATATTTATTTGTTATGTATATGTAGGGGTGTTTTTTTAGTTGCCGTTGGGCCCACAGTAAAAAAAATGACAATAAAGGTTATCTTATAGATGATAGATAGATAGATAGATAGATAGATAGATAGATAGATAGATAGATAGATAGATAACCTTTATTGTCATTTTTTTTACTGTGGGCACAACGACAACTAAAAATGTAACTGAAATTTAGTTGCTTGCTCTCAAAGTGTAAACATACATAACACACATTTAAACATACTATATACAACATATATACACCCTTACTTATAAATAGCATATAAATATTAATCACTGTCCATCTTGAATACATAATGGAAGGAGGAAGGTTTAAAGTTCACATGGAACAAAACTGTTAAGGAAATCACTGCAAATCTGGCTTCCCCATTAACTTTGCTTGGGACCGGGAAGGACACAGATGGCAGTCACACGATCCCAGCATGCAACCCTCGTAAATACATACCAGTTACCAAGCGTGCGAATTTTGATCACATGACGGTGGGCATGCTCTCATGGTCATGAGGACAAGAACTGATTGTAAGATATTTTTTCCCCCGTGCCGTTGTTAACTTCAGATAGTCACTAAATGAATGACTGTAAGTCAATGCTTACCTGTAATCAGATCAGTGTTTTTCAACCTTGGCAGCTGGAAGGTGTATGGACTTCAACTCCCAGAATTCCCCAGTTTTATCATCCCGTAATATTTGTCAAGGGAGTGTCAGTGTGACAATTTCCTCTTCTGTTTGACAATAGAAATTGAATGAATGAATGAATAAAATTCTATTCTGTTATAAATAAAATGTATTTCGACTTATTTTCTCACAGATCTTTGTTAATTTGACAAGTCTGGAGCCCTGTACTCAAGACTTCAAGCCTTTAGACGTAACGTGAGTTTTTGCTCGGGAATCTCAAGATTATATTGTGAATTTATGAAGCCAAATGGGTGTTGATGGCATGGAATTGACCAAAACTGAACGTTCTTTCCCCGAAGATAATAGACTTAAGCTGCAAACGTTTGCTCTATATCACGAAACAGATCCAATCAAAAACTTTTCCTTTGGCTACAGGACTATTTCCAGAGCCAAGTTTGTCTCAGAGCTTGCCTACTTTGGCCTACGACTCTTGTGTTCCCCCCTTCATAGCCTAGGAGACAAGGTAAAGGTTGTGTTCATTAATATTGTTCTTTGTTCGATTCTAAATGCACGGACCTATAAAACTGTCCTTTCTATGGAAAAGGCCAAGGAAATCCAACTGTCTCTTACAGGAGATCCGGGTGCTGCTTCTTCTGGGTCCAGCTTAGACTTTAAACTGCCAGAATGAAGCCACTTTCTTGGCTTTATCGTTGGCCAAAATAAGTCATTGTCGGTAGTAGCCGACATACCAGCAGATGGGCTGGGCTCTACGTCTCTTCACGTTCACACAACGTGTTGTTATCCGCTGAGAGCCTCCATTTGAGCATAACTGATTTTATATCTAGGCACTCCCAACTCTTAACCGATCCAGGGTCCTTCAAGTAATATAAGGCAGGGCTTTTCAACCTTTCCACCCATTGTACCACTTTTAGGATATGGCAACATCCGAGTACCATCAGTTGCCTAGCAAGGTGTCGAAAACTTGATGACCAAAAAACAAAAAAGGAAAAAAGTGATAAAGTACAGGTAGTCCTTGACTTACAACAGTTCACTTAGTGACTGTTCGAGGTTACAATGGCACTGAAAAAAGTGCCCCCCAAGCCACAGCCGAGCAAGACACCTGACTGCCCGTCTGGTGGCGCTCTTCCTCCTGTCTGAGGTTTTCATTGTTGTCAGCATTTTTGTTGAGGATTGGCAGTGGGGGTGGGGTGGGGGGGTGTTTAGTTTTTATTCCCCCCCCCCCCGTCTGCTGGGTGGTTGCAGCAAGTTTTGGTCACTTCACATGACCCTGGGACACTGTGACCGTTATAGATATGAATCAGTTGCCAAGCCTCTGAATGTAAATCACAAGACCCTGGAGATGCTGCAACATTCCAGCTGATCCTGGCGCTTCTTCTGGGCTCAGCAGAAGCGCCAGGATCAGCGCTGAGCTCCAGCTGGAGCCTGGCGCTGATCCTGGCGCTTCCGCTGAGCCCTGACAGCCCTGCAGCCCCAGCCGTCTCTCGCTCAAGCTTGTGTGGTGCTACCACCGGTTTAGCTCATTCCCCTCCCCCGCTACCACTTTTCTAGGATGGTCACATGCCACCTACCAGGTGCCAATGTACCACAGGTGGTACCTGTACCACTGGTTGAAAAGCCCTGATATAAGGGGTCCTCCAGCCATCTCTTTTAATGTTATTCCTTAAGTACACTGAAGATTGCAGATGAACATTTCAAACCACAATCAGGTGTACCCTGGTCAATGGCAACCTTATTTGCCGGCTAATCCATCCCATGCTAGATCAAACCAGAGAATTTGGGTGCTGATTTAAAAGCAAGTGATCATTGTCTGAAAGGTGACCCAGTAGAGATAACCCTATTAAATCTGAAGAGAGTTAGTTCCATATTGGACATTCTGTTTCTCCCCCCCCCATCTATTTTTCTCCCCAAATCTGATGTCTGGGGTTATCAGGGAAGCAGGTATGTGGAAAAGATTTATTTATTTTTTTTGCCAATTTCTTCAATCTTTTGCCAAGCCAAAACTCCTACCAACAGTTCTTTAGTTTCCCTGCTAGATGGAGCTTTAATACTGTTGCACACGCTTGGCTTGTGGGTGTTTTACGAACGGGGAGAGCAGTGCTAATTTTCCAGAAGCATTTTTGTGATCTTGGACTTAAACGAATCTTCCAAAAGTTTTTTCCTTGAGTTTTCGCACAAATTCTCCCCCCTCCCCCAAGGCAGAAGGGCTGAAATAGAAGTTTCCTTTTGAAAAATGTTCCCTTTATAAAAGATAGCTTTATAACGGGGAGTGCATTGGTTTAAGGATGGAGACATTCAACAAGAAACTTGAAATAAAAGTGTTTTTCTCTTTTTTTCTCTCCCTGGGTTGTTTTTTTTTGGGGGGGGAGGTCAAAAGTGAAAGAGGTATAGCATGCCAGCTGAAACCTGTTATACCAAGCTTTCTAAAATAGGCTAAATAAAACAGATAACATGTTTTTGTCCTCTGTCTGCCTGTCTGTCTGTCAATAAAGGCTCAATAATCCAGACCAGGGGTAGTCAACCTTGGCTCTTTTATGACTCGTGGACTTCAACTCCCAGAATTCCTGAGCCAGCTTAGCTGGCTCAGGAATTCTGGGAGTTGAAGTCCACGAGTCATAAAAGAGCCAAGGTTGACTACCCCTGATCCAGACCAAAGCTGTCTAAAGGCAGAAAGTGTAGCAAAGCTGCTAATTTAACCGAGATAAGTGGGATTATCCAAGTGTCCGTACTCCCATTTTTTCTCCCCTTCCCTTCCTTCCCTAGAATTTGCGCCAAGTGTTCTATCAACTTCTCAGGGTCATCCTGATGCTGCCTGGGAAAGAAGGTGGGGGTGTCTATCTCCCCATCCCTTCTCAGATCATCGATGCAAGGAAACTGGCCCTCAAGTTCATCAGGTAAAGTTCTACTGCAGAACCACTTTTTGTGAATTGTTGCCAACTCCACCGATATCCCCCCCCCCCCGATCTCCTTGGATATCTCAATATCTTTTCCGTGCAGGCAATTAATTTTGAACACCAAGGTCATCAGCATGGTGGGGTGAACAGGCTTCCCACTTTTGCACATAGGGTATCTTTATTTTGGCTTTTAGGTTTCTGGAACCCAGGAGGTTGAACATAAAATTACGGTTGCTTTGCAATTATATGTTTCATTCCTGCAGGGAAGAATATCCTGACCCTGTTGGTTTTGTACCACATGGTCCTGTCTTGTTTGTCGCTCAAAGGCCAAGCATGACTCAGTCTGGAAAAGGTGATCCCTGTCTGACCTTGATGGACCTGCAGGTTTCTAATGTGGCTTCAGAAGCACATACACAGCCTCAAAAAAAACTTGCAAATGGCCTGAGAAGTGAGCCACACTTTGTGCCCCCATCAACCAATTATTTGTGTCTCTCCTATCTAGCTCTCTCACTGAAGAACTGAAAGAAATTGCCTTCCCTGTACTGAGGATCTTACTGCAGCATATTTGTGTCAAGGTGAGGTGTGATCTTTGCCATTCTGTGAACAGGACTAGACCTGTCCATTTCGGGGGGGGGGGGGATGTGAATTTTCCTAACAACGGCAGGCAACTCAGAACTAATGAGCTGGAGTATATGTTTGAGAAGTTCAAAGATTTTATTTGGACATCTTCCAAGTTTTGCTTCTGGCTGACTTCGGATCCTGAATTTGGGACTTGATTTTAGAGTTGCACTTTAATATATGTGAGGCAAGAAAACTCTCCAAAGGGGGAAAAAAATAACTCCATTTGACATTCCATTAGTAGGTCTTTTGATTCCAAAAACTCTGTCCCGTCACCTCTTTCATCATTCTGACTCTGCTATTGGCATGGTTCTTTTCTCCACTGTACTAATCAGTGGGGGACTGGAGGCTAAAGCATATAAGGAACGGTTGCTGGAATTGGGTATATCTAGTTTAATGAAGAGAAGGACGAGGGGGGACATGATAGCAGTCTTCCAATATCTCAGGGGCTGCCCCAAAGAAGAGGGAATCAAGCTATTTTCCAAAGCGCCTGAAGGCAGGACAAGAAGCAACGGATGGAAACTAATCAAGGAGAGAAACAACCTAGAATTAAGAAGAAACTTCCTGACAGTTAGAACAATTAACCAGTGGAACAACCTGCCTCCAGAAGTGGTGAATGCCCCAACACTGGAAGTTTTTAAGAAGAGACTGGACAGCCATTTGCCCAAAATGGTATAGGGTTTCCTGCCTGAGCAGGGGATTGGACTAGATCAGTGGTTCTTAACCTTTTTGAACGAATCGCCCCCTTGAGCCAATGAGGAAGTTGTCATCGCCCCCCTCCCCCAACATAACCTTTCAATCACAACTTTGCAATACTGCAGACCTCTTAAAATGTGAAATGAATTTATATAAACTTTCATTTCTCTCCCCCAGAATAAAGTTAATAATTTTGTGGATGTG
>NW_015387695.1:173109-196986 GCF_001527695.2 Protobothrops mucrosquamatus
CGTATTCGAATGCAACGTTGTGTCAAAATTTCAAAGCAATCGGTGAAGAACTTTCGGAGATTTAAGATTTTGAACAAACGAACATTTACATTTTTATTTTTATAGATTATTATTCAGATTAGTATTAAAACTATTTAATAGTATTAATTAGTATTAAAACAGGGATTCATTTGAGGTGGCCGTCTCATCGGGATCCTCTTCCATGGATCAGTTGTAGCGGAGAGCCAGCCGTCAACATTCAGTAACCAGCTCTGCGTTGAAGTCACTGTGATAGAACATCTAACTTCAGCTCAATTTGATCAATCCCTTTATTCCTTTTCATTCCAGGTTCCTGATAAATCCGAATACCGGACCTACGCAGCATTGTCATTGTCACAGTTGCTTTACAAACTCCCTTGTGCTGAGCATGCCAACTTCACTGCTTGGCTGTACGGATACTCGCGCAATAACAAGGTGAAGAAATCAACCTGTCGGTCTTTTGAACGTTGCCAGCGGCATCCAAGACAGTCAACACGTTACCAAAGTGGATTCTGCAGCTGACAGAATTTATCCTTCAACTGCCAGGGGTCCCTGACCACCAGGCCACAACCCACTCCCACCCATGTTGTGACCTATTTGGAACCGGCCCACGTGAGCGACGGGCTGGCGCACGTGCAACTCGACGTGCGCGAGCGATGGGCATATGCACGCACAGCAGCTCAACTTGGGCAAGCCCAGCTACGCGCACATGTGCGTGTGTGCCAGCCCACCGCTTTCGCACATTGTGTTGCATGCGCCGGCCCACCGCTGGCACAGCCCGGTTCCCCTCTCCACCCACCCCAGCCCAGCCCAGCTGCAAAAGTTGGAGACCGCTGCGCTATGCAACTTCTGCGGGAAGATGAGCGATTAAAAAATAAACCAACCCGTGAAAAATAAATAAATAACTAAACTTCTTACTTTCTCCCGTGACAGATTTCCTACAGAATATTTGCCCTCGACGTGGCCTTGGCTTTGTTAGAACATCCAGAACGAGTTCAGGAGGTGGTTTTGACTGAAGAGCAGCAGGTGTTTCTGAAGCACAAGTTCCTGGTCCAGGTGATGATCTTTGGCCGGTGTTCAGACAAAGTGCCCACCGTTCGCAGCAAAGCCCTGTCAAGCTTCGCTCAATGTCTGGAAAACAAAGTTGTATCAAATGTGCAGGACCTTCAAGAGCTGTTGCATGGCAGTAAGTATGAGGAGGGACTGGGTCCACTGAAATGTTGGGATAGGTCAGGAGTGGGGAAGCTTGGCTCTTTTATGACTTGTGGACTTCAACTCCCAGAATTCCTCAGCCAGCATGGGGATCTATGGCCCTTTTATGACTTGTGGACTTCAACTCCCAGAATTCCTGTGCCAGAATGGGGGAACTATGGCCCCTTCATGACTCGCGGACTTCAACTCCCAGAATTCCTGTGCTGGCTCAGGAATTCTGGGAGTTGAAGTCCGCGAGTCATAAAAGGGCCATCGTTCCTCACCTGTTTTAAGCTCTGTCAAATTTACTTCCTTTCTCCCGATTCCCAAGAATTCGGTTGCTTCTCATTCTTGGGACTCGTAAAGTCTGTGCTGGAGTGTGGGGAGAAAATGGAAGGATCACCTACCCTCAGGAGTTTCTCTGTTGCTTCTCTTCCTGATATACTCCGCTGAATTTGTTTCCTGCTTGGACGGTGTGGCTCTGCTGGGACCATCCAGCTGGTCTTGTCAGAAAACCTGATTTTGGAGGAAAATAGCCAAAAGAGTGGATCATGGACTCAGTTGCCTTCTATGCGCAACGGGCCACCAGCCACTTAACTTAGCAATGTTTCAGGACACTGCGACCCTCCTCAATACCTGCCAGTTGCCGAGCATCTGAATTTTGATCACATGCAGTGTACAGTAGTATGGAAAAGAGTCATAAGTCACTTTGAACGGTCACTAAACGAACGGTTGTAAGTCCAGGACTACCTGTACAACTCCCTGCCACTGTTTGTCACTGCTCTGGTGTGAAATCCATAGGGGAACAAAATAACTCGTCCTTTTCATTGGTCTCCCTCTGCAGCAGCTTGTTCTTCAGTCATGGATACCAACATTCCTGCCGAAACATTCCTAACCAACCTGGAAGGTAAGCAGTGTAGCCTGCTAAGAGACCATCCTGGGTGCTGTCCTATTCTTTGCTCAGTGTTGAAGCTTGCTAGAAATATTTCCTGGTGGAAAGAGATCTCAAAAATCAGCTTTGAGCAATTTGTTTTCTCCCCTAAAAACTTCCCCCTGGATTTTACGCTCTTCAAGAGAGAGCCATTTTAGGATCCGGCATCCTTAAAAATATCTTTTGGAAAAAAGGAGGAACTTGGCTGAGGTTATAATCGTTCTGAGAGCATTTTTTAAGACTCTTCT
This sequence comes from Protobothrops mucrosquamatus, assembly GCF_001527695.2. NCBI lineage: Eukaryota > Metazoa > Chordata > Lepidosauria > Squamata > Viperidae > Protobothrops > Protobothrops mucrosquamatus. Next base: position 175,498 of record NW_015387695.1, read on the forward strand.
GTTTCATTTAATCAGTCGCCCAAGTCTCCTTGAGTAAATATAGCATCATTTGAAAGAATGTGGTAGGTGGTGTAATCAATGGTCCCTCATGTGTTTGTTGTCTTCTCCAACTGTTTCCCACCTTTAATTCTCATCCCTTGAAGATGTGTCATAGTTTGTCACATAACGCAGCATCGGTCTTGTTTCTGAGGCTGCAGCTTGTTATTTGTGCCTACATCTTTTGAGAATCTTCCCTAGTTGGTTAATCCCTGCATAACACTTGTGGGTAACAAATCTGCTGGCCTTGATTCTCAGTTTTCTGAAATAACTTCTTTTAAGGTCGTACCAGCCACCAGCTGAAGACTTTCCCAACCTTCAAAACCATTGAAATGACCCATGAACGGGACCCCACCAAGTTTGATGGTATGCTGGGTTTTAAAAACCGGTTGCCTTTTCCTTTATTGTCTTTTAAAAAGAGAGAGAGAGAGAGAGAAGGGAGGGGAGAGAAAATAATTGTCTGTGCTGTTTTAATTTGGGTTTAAAAGAAACAAAAATGTCAGAAGGTTGAGGAAATAGAGGAGGAGGAATTGAGGAAGCGAAGGTCTGGAAAAGATGAGGGAACGTTGAAGAGTAGAGAGCCAGATTCCAATTTTTTTTTTTTAAAAAAAATAAATTTAAATAAAAAAAAAAAACTTTACCTAGAACAGCAGTTCTCAACCTATGGGTCGCAACCCCATTTGGGGTCGATCGACCATTTCACGGGGGTCGCCAAGCAAGGCTGTCCGCCATTTTTTTCCCCCTTTTCCGGCGGGTGCCTTACCTCCCTTGGGCCGGGCCAGCTGGTGGTCGGCCTGCTCAGTCTCTGCCGCTTGCCAGCTACGCCTCGGCCGGCGCAGGGGGCGGAACCACGCATGCGCAGCACTCCCAGGCAGGGAAAGTCCTCGACTTACGACCGGTTGGGTAGTCCTCGACTTACGACCGGTTTAGTCCTCGACTTACGACCGGTTTAGTCCTCGACTTACGACCGGTTTAGTCCTCGACTTACGACCGGTTTAGTCCTCGACTTACGACCGGTTGGGGGTCGTGGCATTAAAAAGGTTGAGAACCACTGACCTAGAAGCAGCTATTTTTTGTTTCTTTTTTTTTTTTTGCCAAAGGTTTGAACTATTAACTTGTAGGCAGCTTCAAACATTGGGTTCCAGAGGTAGAAGTCTCCCACCCTGTCTCTGTAAATGTTAGATGTTTGTGATGCTCGGTTGAGCACGTGGCAGCTTTGAGAAGTCTCAGCTTTTCCCCCCACTCAATAGGAAAAGAAATCATGGCCATCCTGAGGCAGAGAGCGATAGATGAAAAAACCAACGTGAGGAAATCGGCCCTCCAGGTAGGTTTTTCACCTCTTCTGCTCCTGTCCAGGCCAATCAGGGCTCCTTGAAAAGTCACGTCGTATAACAGAACACGAAAACCTGCAAAAGAGGGTACGTGTCTATGGAGATTGTCAGTCCTCCAGGTCATAGTTATCCCAAAGGTGCTTTTTCAGGAGGCAACTGGACTTTCTTGTTTTTCTTTGAAGATGTTTTGATTCTCATCCAAGAAGCTTCTTCAGCTCTGGCTGGATGGTGAGGAATGAAAGGATTTATATTCCTTGCAGACCGCTGGTCATTTGTCTTCTTTTAGAGAGTCATTAGTGCTACCTGGAGGCTTATCTGTGTCTTGAGGGTCACCTGAGTAGTGCAAATGGGTGTGGAGCCTTCTTGGAACTGCTGAAAGGACGGTGTTGTAGACTGGAGATAGATGATGTCAGATCCTTCCCCCTCTGTTGAGGGAGGGCTGTTCAATTTTGTCATAGATGGCCTCGTTGACCCCTCTTTCAAACCAGCCATCTATGTCAAAATTGATTTTAATGGCCATATATCTATTTGTGCTCCTTCGGTCCACCAATTGGAGGCAAACATCTCAGTTCAGTGGCTGTGGCTCCACTTTTTTTATTGCCCCTGCAGTATTCTGACTTTGCCTGCTGTTGAGCGCAGTTAATGGGTAATGTTTCAAGCCTGCTGTTCCATCACCTGCCAGAGAATAAATCTGGAATATCTGCAGAATGCAGATGTTCTCTCATTAGTGTGATCCTTCTTCTCTCTGCCTCCTCTTCTTTTACTCCTTAATTTGCAACTAAAGGTGTATAATTCATAACCAGAGTCCTCGTGGACCATATGTCTAAATCAGCCCAATTGTTCTCTATTGATACTGAGAATTCCCATCCCTGAAAGTGACAGTGAGTGAAAAATGATGGGGGGGGGGAGAACCTTGACTTGGGCAAGTACTTTCTCTCCCGCTGAAAGATTTATTACTATGTAATGAAATGTGTAAGCTTCAATAAATCACTTTTAAACATTTAAACCCTCCCATGTTTAGAATATTTATAGGGGTATAATGGATTTGGAGGGCGAGGTAATGAATCAGCACCCAGTCGCATGCAAAAAATGGCACAAAATCCTGATTGTCCTGAATATTGTAGTTTTCTGTAGTTTATTTATGGTCTTGATGCAGCCCTCCCCATCTTCTTATACTTGACAATTGGCAAGGAACAGAGGTGGCCTTTATAATGGCTATGGAATTATATATTGCCGTGTTTCCCCGAAAATAAGACCGGGTCTTATATTAATTTTTGCTCCAAAAGATGCATTAGGGCAGTGGTGGTGAACCTATGGCACGCGTGCCAGAGGTGGCACTCAGAGCCCTCTCTGTGGGCACATGCGCCACGCCCCGGAGATGGCAACCATCCCTCTTCAACCAGCTGCCCACTAACTTGCCGACGTCCCACGTGGCCAGATGCATCCCAGCACCCATGTGCTCGCTGGCCTCTGTGTGCAGGGGCCGATGGTGTCAGGCAGCAGCCGCCCCGGCCCCTGCCTCACCTTGCCCTGTGACAATGGTACCCCCGCCCTGCCTCGCCTTGCCTCGCCTCACCCCGCAGGACGAGCCACCTGCCCACCACCCCACCTGCCAGAGACCCCCTGGATCTCTCCCAACCCTGCCCGGCCCCCACAGGCGTCCCTCCCCACGAGCAACATCAACGTGGTCACGCCCACCTTGGCCACACCCACCCAGTCTTCCATGACCACCACAGCCACACCCACCCAGTGGGCCATGCCCACCTGGCACCCGGCGATAAGTAAGTGGTTTTGGGTTGCAGTTTGGGCACTCGGTCTCTCAAAGGCTCGCCATCACTGCATTAGGGCTTATTTTCCAGTTAGGTCTTATTTTGGGGAAAATATGGTACTAAATGCATCCGTCTGGCTGACGATCTTAACTGGGGCTTATTTATTAAGAGCATCCTGAAAAATCACGCTAGGGCTTATTTTCCGGTTGGGTTTTATTTTCGGCGAAACATGGTAGCAAGAGTTTTGTTCCCCTTTTGTCAGGTTTTACAACGGACTATATTGCCAATCTTTGGCAGTGCTTCTCTCTTTATTTTATTTTATTTTATTTTGGAAAGATCTGTCAATTTTGTCTAAAACTGATGCATTGTGTAAAGTCTTGGGGGGAGGGGGAAGTAAAAAGGAAAGATCCACATAAAGCAGAATTGAAAACGTGAGTTCCGCGCATGCTTGGAATCCCAAGATGATGGCGGTGGTGATGAAGATGTCAGTAAAAATAGGGAGGTTTAATTTCTCTGGCTCGGTTTTCCTGTAGTCCGTATATCTCCTACGAGAGCCGATTTGAAAGAGCTTCCTCTAGTTTGGTCTTTTTGTGTCTCCTGCTCTGAGCTGAAGTCCAAGATCAGCTTTTTCAACTCTTTGGGTTTTTATGAAAAATGGGTGCTGCTGGGAAGAACCCACCGTGCTTATCTCTTTCCCATCTCCACCTCTTTCCATCTGTTGTTTGATGTCCAGGTGTTGACCAGCATTTTGAAGCATTCTGTGGTCCCATGTACCTCGGAAGACCTGTCCACCGTCCAGGATCGTTGTCGTGATCCAGCTATCTCCGTCAGGAAGTTAGCGCTGCAGTCTATTACAGAGCTTTTACTGGTAAAGTGGTCCCTTTGGACCCCTTCTCAGTTTTCCCTTCCCCCAAATCCTGGGAAAGTATACAAATCTGTGGAGCTTGGGACCCAGGGTGTTTGATGGAGCCCCTTTCCTAGCTATGAAGACCTCTGAAGTTTCTTCAGCTGCTGTGCGTATTTATTTTTTGTGTGTTTTATTTTTAAACTTTTCTTTTGAAGTTACGCACCACCCAGGGTCATAGATGCGAGGTGGGCAGCCACATAGAATGTAGAATTAGGATTGGAAGGGATATTGCAGGTCTTCTAATCTAACCTTCTACTCAAGGCAGGAGACCTTACACCATCCCGGTCAAATATAACTTGAAGGAATGAATCGATCCGTTGATCAATACTATTGATGACCTTTGCTTCTAATAACCTGAAGGCAGGACAAGCAGTGGATGGAAACTGATCAGGGAGAGAAGCAATCTTGAACTATGGAGAAACTTTCTGACAGTGAGAAAAATTAACCAGCGGGACAAGTTGCCTCCAGAAGTTGTGGGTGCTCCAACGCTGGAGGTTTTTAAGAAGAGACTGGGCAGCCATTTGTTTGAAATGTTATAGGGTCTCCTGCTTGAGAAGATAGTTGGACCAGAAGACCTCCAAGGCCCTCCCAACTCCGTTATTCGGGTTCTTGTTTCCAGAGATGTATGACTCAACCCTGGTCTAAGAAGATACATTTCCGGCTGTAGTTTTGTCTATAGGCTTCTGGTTTGTCAAGCCATCATGGCTGTCGAGAAGTCCTTTGCAGAGATGGGGTCTGCTTGCTCTTTGACATCTGGGCCTCTGATCGGCCAGCTGAGCTTTCTAACAGCGTCTCTTCTTATTACAGTCCCAGCCGAAGAATCCTCTGATGCAGAAGGCCTGGCTCATGGGAGTCGTCCCCGTCGTTATGGACTGTGAGACCTCCGTGCAAGAGAAGGTCTTGGAGTGCGTGGATCAACTCTTGCTGCAGCAAATTAAGCCCTGCCAGAAATTCACTCATCACGACAAGAACCAAGCGCTGGCCTGGGATCTGCTTACCTTGCTCACAAAAGAGAGTCAAGAGCTGAGGTAGGGTCTCTTAGCTCTGACAGCCCCGAGAGCCCCCTCCTCTGATCTCAGGCCCCAGGCCCCAAAGGTGCTTTTTTCAAGAGGCCACTAAACTTCCTGGTAGAAATGAAAATCAATCTATCTATCTATCTATCTATCTATCTATCTATCATCTATCATCTTTCTATCATCTATTATATCTATCATCTATCAATATCATCTATCATCTTTAGCTATTGTTATCATCTATATCATTTTTTATCATCTATAACATCTAAAGAAGTTGAGACTCTAGAAAGAGTACAGAGAAGAGCAACAGAGAGGATCAGGGGACTGGAGGCTAAAACATATAAGGAAAGGCTGCTGGAATTTACAAGTAGTTCTCGACTTACAACAATTCACTTAGTGATCATTCAAAGTTATAATGGCACTGGAAAAAGTGACTGAGGACCGTTTTCCACACTTATGACCGTTGCGGCACACCACCCCCCATACACACACATACGTCACGTGATCAAAATTCAGACGATTGGCAACTGACTCATATTTATGACAGCTTCACTGTCCTGGGGTGTGTGTCATGTAATCCCCTTTTGCGACCTTCTGACAAGCAGCGTCAAACGGGGGAAGCCAGATTCGCTTAACAACCCGGTTGCTAACTAATCAGCTGCAGCGATTCACTTAACAACGATGGCAAGGAAGGTCCTAAAATGGGGCAAAGCTCACTGAACAAAGGTCTCGCTTAACGACAGAAATTTCGGGCTCCGTTGTGGTCGTTAAGTCGAGGACTGCCTGTACACCTGGAATGTCCAAATTCATCCAATTCACGTGACTTCCAGGGTCAGATGCCAGGTGCTGCCAAGTCAGATTGTCAACTGGTAGTATCTCTTGCGCAGCTTCCTTACTTTAACCACGAACTCATCACAAACTAAGTTCTGCCGTTGGAAAAAGGGTGAGAAAACTCTCGTTAAAACTGGGCTTCACTTTTGGAGTGTTTGAAGCATCTTGGCAAGTACCTTACTATTTTGAGGTTGTCTTTGTCACGTTCTCTGGTTTCATTTCAGAGAGAGAGGTAGGTTGAATCTTCTTCTGCTGTGCCTCATTGCTGCAGTATTTTATTTTATTTTTATGACAAAAGTGTAGGCAAATAACACTACGCCTTGATAAAAAAGGGAGCAGAAAGTTTCAGCATCAGAAGCTGAAGGTTGGGAGAGGGGCAGAGCTAAGTCTTCAAGGTTGCCATTTGCCTGTCCTCAGGAGCAGACCCTGTTTTTTTAATCAACAAAGGTGGCTGAATGCGAATTAGAAATTTCCCTTCCTCTTTCCTAGAATATTCATCATTATTGCACTCAGCTTGTTTTCTTGCCTGCAACTACAAACATTTATTCCATGGTCTCTTTTTTTTTTTTTTTTTTTTTCCCAGATTTTAAAGGAAGCAACACAAGGGGTGAGGTGCAGCTTCTGGAATGACAGGAACATATGCTGATTAAAAACAGCATCTGTTTATTAGTCAATAGCGTTGTAACAGTTTCTGAAATAGAACATGTTGTGTTAGAATGGATGATACCATCACAAATCCTAATTTTGGCCCATGGATGAGACACTTGGAATTTTTACATCGCCTGGGTGTTTTCTGAATCATTTCATATCTTTTGTCCTATTTTGAGACAAGTTGAAATGCATATGGGAGGAAAGCAGGTTTTGGCACCGAGTAAATAACATTTTTTGAAGTTTAAAGGGTCACGGGTAACACATGAGCAAAACGAAGGAACTAAATCCAGATATTTTTTAGTCACTAAAAATGCGTAGAAAACCCCTGACGTGCCAAAATTAATTTCAGAGCCTCGGGTTTTAAGATCTGCTTTTATGATTCTTTCGGTTAATCTGATAAACAGATTGTATAAATGTTGCATATTACTTTGAAGAGGGAGTGGCTCTGATAATCTGTGTGTATGGAAAGGATCCTTTTGTGGTTCCTTGCATGTTGCCCCAGAGGGATTAAAAACAGCTTCTGCCTTTGTTGTAAGTTAACATAGGCTACTGTAGTTTGTGAACCCTAAACTTTGGATAACATGCATTAGTATTAGCACTTAGACTTATATACCACTTCACAGTGCTTTACATCCCGCTCTAAGCAGTTTATAGAGTCAGCCTGTTGCCCCCAACAATCTGGGTCCTCATTTTACCGACCTCGGAAGGATGGAAGGATGAGTCAACCTTGAGACGGTCAGGATCGAACTGGTGGCAGTCGGCAGAGTTAGCCTGCTATGCTGCATTCTAACCACAGGAAGGGAAGGAAGGAAGGAAGGAAGGAAGGAAGGAAAGATAGCAATCACGCTTAGATTATATACCACTTCACAGTGCTTTACAGCCCTCTCTAAGCAGTTTATAGAGTCAGCCTATTGTCCCCCAACAATTGGGGTCCTCATTTTACCGACCTTGGAAGGATGGAAGGCTGAGTCAACCTTGAGACAGTCAGGTTCGAACAAAGTTCAAACAAAGTACATTCTAACCACTCTGCCACCAGGGCTCCTACTTACATTAATTACATAAACCCTACCTTAGGATTTATTAAAATAAGCTAGCTTCATTAATCAACCTCTTTTCATGCATCTCAGTTAACAAAGGCTGCAGTTTCTCTGGACAAGACGAACAGCAAGCTAATGGAGTTTGGCTTTCTGGCAATGGTGAAATTCAGGGACCCTGCCATCTACCGAATCAGAGAGGGCCCTTAAGATTGGTTGTTCTCTCTTTCAGCCGCTATTTAAGCAAAGCTTTCCAAAGTTTGGCTCAGAAGAACAAATTCTCCTCTTCGTTCATTAACGGCGTCATCTCCCATACCGAAACGGAGCGTGCTGCGGCTGCTTGGATGTTGTTGGCAAAGGTGGCCGGTTCCTCCCCCAAGTTGGACTACTCCAAAATCATCGATGCCTGGGACAGCATCAGCAAGTGAGTGAAATCTTGCATGGAAGTGGGAGTGAGCAGATGGCTGGAGTTAAATATGGCGATCCGTGCTTCCTTTGCTTTTGGCCTAGCACGGGGGGGGGGGGGGTTCTTCCAAACTTGACGACGTTATGACTTGTGGACTTCAACTCCCACAATTCCTCAGCCTGGGCTGAAGAATTCCGGGAGTTGAAGTCCACAAGTCTTCAAGTTGCCAAGCTGGGGGACCTCTGGCTCAGCATGTTTGTTTATTTATTTATTGATTTATTGATTTATTTATTGATTTATTGATTTATTGTTTAAATTTATATACCGCCCTATCTCCCTTACGGGACTCAGGGCGATGAACAGGCAATAATAAAAATCACAATAAATATTGAATAAAAAGCCTGCACTAAAATACCCCATATAAAACCCCTAACAAAGCCCAATCAAAACTACGCCAGCCATTGGTTTATCTCCCAAGGTCAAGGGAAGATAAGGCAACCTGTGAATCTAGTTGCTTTCATTCATGGGTGAGCAGCGGGTCCTTCATCACGTCATCCTTCTCCATTTTCCAGACAGCCCGAAGCCAACCTGGAGACCATGGTGCACATCCTCAGCGTGATTGGAAGTGTTGCCAGACACCTGCCCAGCAGCACCCAGAACAGGCTAATGAGTGAGAGCCCATTGAACAGTCATTTGGGAGGGTACTTTTCTGGAAGCAACAGTCTATTTTATAGGTTCTTCTTTGTGATGGGAGGGGAGCGCTGTCTATGCCAGGGGTCCTCAAACTTGGCAACTTTAAGACTTGTGGACTTCAACTGTCAGAATTCCCCTGGCTGGCTGAGGAATTCTGGGAGTTGAAGTCCACAAGTCTTAAAGTTGCCAAGTTTGAAGACCACTGGTCTATGCCCTGCAGCACCAATTTACTCCGGGAGTTTGGGACCTTCTTTTGCAGATGATCTCAAATGTTGGCTGCAGGATTTCCAGTGTCCTTTGGAGGTGATCAGCTCAGCTATCGAAACTCTGCAAAAGCTCAGCCAGGCCATCACAGATGCCCCGAAGGAGATGCAGGTGAAACTTGCTGGGTCTTCTTTAAAAAAACAACCTGTGGATTTCATTCTTTTCCAGTTTATGTTGATCTTGGGAGAGGAGCGGTTCTTCCCTTCAGCTGTGGCTGAAGTGCAGAGAAGAGCAACAAAGATGATTAAGGGACTAGAGGCTAAAACATATGAAGAACGGTTGCAGGAACTGGGCATGGCTAGTCTAGTGAAGAGAAGGACCAGGAGAGACACGATAGCAGTCTTCCAATATTTGAGAGGCTGTCACAGAGAGGGGGGGGGGGGGAACCTATTTTCCAAAGCACCTGAAGGCCAGACAAGGAATAACGGATGAAGGAGAAATTCAACCTAGAAATAAGGAGAAATTTTCTGACAGTGAGACCAATCGAACAGATTGCCTTCAGAAGTTGTGGGAGCTTCATCACTGGAGGCTTTCAAGAAGAAACTGGACTGCCATCTGTCAGAAATGGTGTGGGGTCTCCTCCTTGGGGGCGGGGGGGTTTGGACTAGAGGACTTACAAGGCCCCTTCCAACTCTGTTATTCTATTCTATTGTCAGAAGAGACTGGACTGCCATCTGTCAGAAATGGTGTAGGGTCTCCTGCTTGGGCGGGAGGGGGGCTGGACTACAAGGTCCCTTCCAACTCTCTTAACTCTGTTAAGTAAGCCCAATTTGCAGCATTTTTCACTAGGTGCAGGGCTGCTGGGAATTGTGGTTCAGCTGCAGCTGCTGGCCCTCTGGATCACTTGCATTACAAAAGGGAGCATTTAATGGTAGAAGACCTGTTCATATCTACAGGTGGTCCTCAGCAACCACACTGGGGGGGGGGGGGCAGAATTTCTGATGCTAAGCAAGGGGGTTGATAAGGGGAATGGCACCTGATCTTATGGCCTTTTTTGCCGTAGTTGTTAAGGGGGATCATTGCAGTTGTTAAGCGGATTCAGCTTCCTCCATTGAGTTTGCCTGTCGGAAGCCAGCTGGGAAAGTCGCAAATGGCGATCACGTGACCTCGGGACGCTGCAGCCATCATAGATATATGTCGGTTGCCAAGCACCCACATTTTGTTGACACGGGAACGCTGCAGTGGTTGAAAGTGAAAAACAGTCACTGTTTTTTACTTAATAATAATAAGTAATAATAATAATAAAGTTGGAAGGGACCTTGGAGGTCATCTAGTCCAACCCCCTGCTCAGGTAGGAAACCCTATACCATCTCAGACAAATGGCAGTCCAGTCTCTTAAAAACTTCCAGTGTTGGAGCATTCACTGCTTCTGGAGGCAGGTTGTTCCACTGATTAATTGTTCTCGCTGTCAGGAAGTTTCTCCTGAATTCTAGGTTGCTTCTCTCTTTGGTTAGTTTCCATATGTTGCTTCTTGTCCTGCCCTTTTTTTTTCATTTTAATTTTGAACAGTCGCTAAATGAATGGTTGTAAATCAAGGACTGCCTGTNAGAGTCAGCCTGTTGCCCCCAACAATCTGGGTCCTCATTTTACCGACCTCGGAAGGATGAGTCAACCTTGAGACGGTCAGGATCGAACTGGTGGCAGTCGGCAGAGTTAGCCTGCTATGCTGCATTCTAACCACAGGGAAGGAAGGAAGGAAGGAAGGAAGGAAGGAAGGAAGGAAGGAAGGAAGGAAGGAAGGAAGGAAGGAAAGGAAGGAAGGAAGGAAGGAAGGAAGGAAGGAAGGAAAGATAGCAATCACGCTTAGATTATATACCACTTCACAGTGCTTTACAGCCCTCTCTAAGCAGTTTATAGAGTCAGCCTATTGTCCCCCAACAGTTGGGGTCCTCATTTTACCGACCTTGGAAGGATGGAAGGCTGAGTCAACCTTGAGAAGGTCAGGTTCGAACAAAGTTCAAACAAAGTACATTCTAACCACTCTGCCACCAGGGCTCCTACTTACATTAATTACATAAACCCTACCTTAGGATTTATTAAAATAAGCTAGCTTCATTAATCAACCTCTTTTCATGCATCTCAGTTAACAAAGGCTGCAGTTTCTCTGGACAAAACGAACAGCAAGCTAATGGAGTTTGGCTTTCTGGCAATGGTGAAATTCAGGGACCCTGCCATCTACCGAATCAGAGAGGGCCCTTAAGATTGGTTGTTCTCTCTTTCAGCCGCTATTTAAGCAAAGCTTTCCAAAGTTTGGCTCAGAAGAACAAATTCTCCTCTTCATTCATTAACGGCGTCATCTCCCATACCGAAACGGAGCGTGCTGCGGCTGCTTGGATGTTGTTGGCAAAGGTGGCCGGTTCCTCCCCCAAGTTGGACTACTCCAAAATCATCGATGCCTGGGACAGCATCAGCAAGTGAGTGAAATCTTGCATGGAAGTGGGAGTGAGCAGATGGCTGGAGTTAAATATGGCGATCCGTGCTTCCTTTGCTTTTGGCCTAGCACGGGGGGTGGGTGGGTGTCTTCCAAACTTGCCGACGTTATGACTTGTGGACTTCAACTCCCACAATTCCTCAGCCTGGGCTGAAGAATTCCGGGAGTTGAAGTCCACAAGTCTTCAAGTTGCCAAGCTGGGGGACCTCTGGCTCAGCATGTTGACCCCAGCCATTGGTTTATCTCCCAAGGTCAAGGGAAGACAAGGCAACCTGTGAATCTAGTTGCTTTCATTCATGGGTGAGCAGCGGGTCCTTCATCACTTCATTCTTCTCCATTTTCCAGACAGCCCGAAGCCAACCTGGAGACCATGGTGCACATCCTCAGCGTGATTGGAAGTGTTGCCAGACACCTGCCCAGCAGCACCCAGAACAGGCTAATGAGTGAGAGCCCATTGAACAGTCATTTGGGAGGGTACTTTTCTGGAAGCAACAGTCTATTTTATAGGTTCTTCTTTGTGATGGGAGGGGAGCACTGTCTATGCCAGGGGTCCTCAAACTTGGCAACTTTAAGACTTGTGGACTTCAACTGTCAGAATTCCTCAGCCAGCCCTGGCTGGCTGAGGAATTCTGGGAGTTGAAGTCCACAAGTCTTAAAGTTGCCAAGTTTGAAGACCACTGGTCTATGCCCTGCAGCACCAATTTACTCCGGGAGTTTGGGACCTTCTTTTGCAGATGATCTCAAATGTTGGCTGCAGGATTTCCAGTGTCCTTTGGAGGTGATCAGCTCAGCTATCGAAACTCTGCAAAAGCTCAGCCAGGCCATCACAGATGCCCCGAAGGAGATGCAGGTGAGACTTGCTGGGTCTTCTTCAAAAAAAAACAAACCTGTGGATTTCATTCTTTTCCAGCTTATGTTGATCTTGGGAGAGGAGCTGTGGCTGAAGTGCAGAGAAGAGCAACAAAGATGATTAAGGGACTAGAGGCTAAAACATATGAAGAACGGTTGCAGGAACTGGACATGGCTAGTCTAGTGAAGAGAAGGACCAGGAGAGACACGATAGCAGTCTTCCAATATTTGAGGGGCTGTCACAGAGAGGGGGGGGGGACCTATTTTCCAAAGCACCTGAAGGCCAGACAAGGAATAACGGATGGAAACTGATCAAGGAGAAATTCAACCTAGAAATAAGGAAAAATTTTCTGACAGTGAGACCAATTGAACAGATTGCCTTCAGAAGTTGTGGGGGCTTCATCACTGGAGGCTTTCAAGAAGAGACTGGACTGCCATCTGTCAGAAATGGTGTGGGGTCTCCTGCTTGGGGGCGGGGGGGTTTGGACTAGAGGACCTACAAGGCCCCTTCCAACTCTGTTATTCTATTCTATTGTCAGAAGAGACTGGACTGCCATCTGTCAGAAATGGTGTAGGGTCTCCTGCTTGGGTGGGTGGGGGGGCTGGACTACAAGGTCCCTTCCAACTCTCTTAACTCTGTTAAGTAAGCCCAATTTGCAGCATTTTTCACTAGGTGCAGGGCTGCTGGGAATTGTGGTTCAGCTGCAGCTGCTGGCCCTCTGGATCACTTGCATTACAAAAGGGAGCATTTAATGGTAGAAGACCTGTTCATATCTACAGGTGGTCCTCAGCAACCGCACTGGGGGGGGGCAGAATTTCTGATGCTAAGCAAGGGGGTTGATAAGGGGAATGGCACCTGATCTTATGGCCTTTTTTGCCGTAGTTGTTAAGGGGGATCATTGCAGTTGTTAAGCGGATTCAGCTTCCTCCATTGAGTTTGCCTGTCGGAAGCCAGCTGGGAAAGTCGCAAATGGCGATCACGTGACCTCGGGATGCTGCAGCCATCATAGATATATGTCGGTTGCCAAGCACCCACATTTTGTTGACACGGGAACGCTGCAGTGGTTGAAAGTGAAAAACAGTCACTGTTTTTTACTTAATAATAATAAGTAATAATAATAATAAAGTTGGAAGGGACCTTGGAGGTCATCTAGTCCAACCCCCTGCTCAGGTAGGAAACCCTATACCATCTCAGACAAATGGCAGTCCAGTCTCTTAAAAACTTCTAGTGTTGGAGCATTCACTGCTTCTGGAGGCAGGTTGTTCCACTGATTAATTGTTCTCGCTGTCAGGAAGTTTCTCCTGAATTCTAGGTTGCTTCTCTCTTTGGTTAGTTTCCATATGTTGCTTCTTGTCCTGCCCTTTTTTTTTCATTTTAATTTTGAACAGTCGCTAAATGAATGGTTGTAAATCAAGGACTGCCTGTATGTTGAAATAGATCACATCGGACTCAGGCTGGATAACTTAACCTGTCATAGGCACAGCATCCTCCTAGCCACAAAGGAACGTGATCCCGGGGAAGGTGGCTGTGTTAAATTCTGCAAATATTTAATCAAATTCCACCTATGTCCTGTTTGAACAGGAGCTGCTGAACAACCTGTGTGGAGATCTTTTGGTGACCTGCGAGCAGTATATCTCCAAAACAGTCCTCCAAGAGCTTGGCACGGAGCAGCTGCAAGAGGATATCTTGGTACATAAAACCAGAGGGGTTCTGAGCATCAGTGGTTAAACTCTGAATATCAAATTTTGGGGGTTCAGCCAGCCCACCGGAGGCTCTTCTCAGCACTCTTTCTAGAGTCTCAACATCTTTTTTTACCTCATGGTGACCAAAACTGGATGCAGTATTCCAAATGTGGCCTTACCAAGGCCTTGTAAAGTGGTACTAACACTCTACATGATCTTGATTCTATCCCTCTGTTTATACAACCAACGATTGTATTCGCTTTTTTGGCAGCTGCAGCACACGGCTGGCTCATGTTTAAGGGATTGTCCGCTAGGACTCCGAGATCCCTCTCCCAGTTACTACTATTGAGGCCTTAAAGAAAGACTTGTCAAGGCATACCCTTCTCTCCATTAGCTAGACTTCCACCAGATAGTATTTTAATACCAATTTAAGATTCTCTTTCCAGTTTATGGCACTGTTTCGTTTGGCAGGTGAGGCACCTCTTCACCTTGGGTGAGATTGCACAGCTGTGTCCAGCCAAAGTGGACCAACGCATCTTCTTGCTGATCCAGTCCATCTTGGCCAGTCCTGACAACATGGAAGAGTGTAAGCTCTGCCTCCTCCCTTCGGCTGACCACGTTGCGGAGGGAACTGTCTCCGACCCGAAAGTCCTTTCCTATTGGTGTGTGTTGTTTTCTAGTGTCCCGCCCTGCGGAGAATGAGGATGTCCCAGCCTCTCAACCGTTGTCCCAATTCCGAGGGTCCATGATGCCTTCCACTGTCAGAGCCCATGCTTTCATTACTCTGGGTAGGACACCTAGGCGGGGTTTTTTTTGGGGGGGGGGGGAGAGAGAGGAGAAGTCTTCCCATGTGGCCTCCTTTCTTTTCCCTAACATCCCTTGACATAGCATGTTTGCATATTTCAAAATTGTATCCTCTGTGTTTCTATTTCACCCGAGTCCATGATGAAATGAAGACAGTAGACAGCAAGAAAATAGGAATAGACATTCCGGATTTGGTGTGTGTTTCTTCCCTTCCCTTCCCTTCTCTTCTCTTCTCTTCTCTTCTCTTCTCTTCTCTTCTCTTCTCTTCTCATAAATTTGGATGAACTAATGATTTCTTATCCCTCCCAAAATATGAAATAATACTCTCCTGTGAGTTCCTATGCCACCTTAGGCCCAAAAGCTTGCTAGGTGACTTTGGGCCAATCACCAGGAGACTGGGAATTCTAGTCCCGCCTTAGGCATGAAAGGTGGCTGGGTGACCTGGGGCTAATCACCAGGAGACCATGAATCTTAGTCCTGCCTTAGGCATCAAAGCCAGCTGGGTGACTTTGGGCCAAACACCCAAGAGATTGGGAGTTCTAATTCTGCCTTAGGTATGAAATCTAGCTAGGTGATTTGGGGCCAGTCTCTCTCTCTCTCTCTCTCTCTCTCTCTCTCTCTCTCTCTCTCTCTCTCTCTCTCTCTCTCTCTCTCTCTCTCTCTCTCTCACACACACACACACACACACACACACACACACACACACACACACACACACACAGAGTTGTTGTAAGTAAAATAGGAGGAGGAAGGAATATTAGGTATGTATGCGATGGATTTAATGATTGCCTCCCTCTTTCTGGAGGGAGATGAAACAGAGTTCTCACAAAAAAAAAGCCCCTAAAGGATTTTTCTACAATAGCAAAGCCTTGCCAAAGGCACTCCAAGGCAAATAGTCCATGAGCGATATGAAGTGATCAGGGGAACATTACTGGCCCAAGAGCTGTAGCCTTCACAATCAAACTGGACCCTGATGGTCCAGATCTGTTCCAAGGTTCTCCGTTTCCATTAACCCGTTTCTGGTTGTTTTTTCCTCCTGTCTGTTTTTCTCTCCCTGCCGTTCCCAGATCAGAAAGAATCTCAACCTTCTTCTTCTGCTGTTTCCTTTATGACAGGGAAGCTTTGCCTGCAGCATGAGGACCTGGCAAAGAAGTGCATTGCGGCCTTGGCTCGTGAGCTCGAGGTGTCCAAGGACGTGGCCATCCGCAACAATGTGGTGATTGTGATGTGCGATCTGTGCATCCGCTACACCACCATGGTGGACAGGTATATTCCCGACATCGCCATATGCCTGAAGGATCCGGAGCCGTTCATACGGAAGCAGACGCTCATCCTTCTTACGAATCTCTTGCAGGTGAGAAAAGCTGAAGGCCTGTTGGGAAGGAATTTGGCTTCTTCGTCGTCTAGGCCGGGCGTGCTCAGCTTTCAGGGAAATGTAGTGTAGGGTGCAAGCAGTTTCATTAGGAACAAAAATGTGGAATTCACCTTTCCTGGCATGGACTCAGGATGATCATTGTCCAGTTAATTTAAAGATCCCATCCTTGAAAAACCTAAAAAGAACTGCAGAAAAGGGGGGAAAGATGCGGGGGTGTGGGGAGACGGTATCCATGTTTGCTATCCGGAGGGCTAATTGTTGTGCTGTTTTGGTTTGATTAGGAAGAATTTGTGAAGTGGAAAGGCTGTCTCTTCTTCAGATTTGTTAGCGTTTTGGTGGATCCCAATCCAGAAATTGCCAGGTAAGGTTTCAAAATAGCAGTAGCAAGACAATGTAGGTGTTCATTTTTTCCCTTTTTCTTTCTTTCTTGAATTCTCTTAAGTCTTGCATGCATTAGGGTGCTAGAGGAAGCAGAGATTCTCTTATTAAATCAAGTCAAATATCTATTACAGTCATAAACAAGCATAATTCTCCTTCCTTCCTTCCTTCCTTCCTTCCTTCCTTCCTTCCTTCCTTCCTTCCTCCTCTCCTCTCCTCTCCAACATGAATTGTTAAGGCCTCTCCTCTAGAGTGATTAGTGAGACTGGGAACAGCTTTTAAGAAGCAAACAATTTTTAAAAACGATGGCCACATAGGGAGCCAACTAACTTTTGCTTTCTCCACAATGCCTGAATTTAGGACAACATCGTCCCATATCTTTCCAGCAGGGGGAAGTACAGCATTATATGTGTTCGTTAGTCTTTGCTTGGCTGAAATCTAGTTTAGAGGTGGGGTGTTTGCTTAAAAAGCAGGAGGCGTTGATACCTGCTGCTTTATTTATGCTCAGGATTGTTCTATAAACAAACACTAGGCAACTACTGGTAGGGCTTTTGTGTAAACTTGCATAAAAGTACAGCTAAACACAATGGTTCCTGAGTCTGTGCAGGATTATGTGTAGAGAGAGAGAGAGAGAGAGAGGAGAAGAATGCATTTCCCACCGTGGCAATTTGCCACGTTTTTTTAAAGGAATCCCCAGTGGAAATGCAGAGCGCTGCTTATTCCTTAAGGACGTGTCCGGCTGGCATTTCCTATCCCATCCTGGTCAGATGAAAGTCAAGGATGGCAGAACTTGCGTATCTTCGTTTCTCAGACTGATTTCAAGGCTTGCTTGCTATTGATTGATTTGATTTGCATATCACTTACATTCAGGAGCTACAAATATTCCCTCCTACTGGCTCTGAATGTAAGGTGACCCTGGTTAATAGCTTTGGCCTAATGCTCTAATTCCCCACCAGATTAATCATGGTTGAGATACCTAGGGTTGGTATATTCCACAGATTTAATTAGATACAAGCAGTCCTTGACTTAACAACTTTTCATTTAGTGACCGTTCAAAGTCACAATAACTTACGACAGGTTTTCCGCTTTGATCACATGGTCACGTGATCAAAATTCAGACGCTTAGCAACTGACTCTGTATCTATGACAGTCGTGAGTCGTCCCGGGGTCATGTGATCCCTTTTTGCAACCTCCTGACAGGCAATGTCCAGGGGGAAAGCGGGTTCACTTAACAACCGGGTTGCTAACTTAACAAATTGCAGCGAATCACTTTAGATTGTTGCAAGAAAGGTCGTAAAACGGGGGCAAGAGTGACTTCCCAAGCGTCCTGTTTAGCGGCAGAAATTTGGGGCTCAATTGTGGTCATAAGTCAAGGACTACCTGTATTAACATTTCGCCCAGTGGGTTTTAATTTTCCAACTTTCCTACTTTGTTTTGTGTTTCCTCTTGGAAATTCACCCTCATCACTTTGGAAGTCTTGTTTCTGTAATTAGGATATGTAGCAACGGACTTCTCCTCTGAGGAACTAGCTGTGTTTTATATAAAAACTAGCCAACTGCAAATGGGAATATTTTTCAATAAAGGTCCACATATTGGGCTGGGAACAGGGGAAATATTCATTTTTAAAAAATAAAAAAAACCAACCCTAAATAGTGTGCTTCTGAGTTTAGACTCAAAGCAAGCAGACTTGTTCTTAATAAGATTTAGTTATTGTGAGTGACTAGTTAATTATCTCAAACCTTGTAATTACAGACGGTGTTTACTGTTCTATAGAGTTATTTCTCCCTTTAATTAAGTTGGATTATAATTAGGAGGAAAATTGTAGGATGAGCCCTGAAAGCTTTGCTAAAGAGTTCTGGGAAAGGGAAGGGCACCAAAATAGGCCGCATGGTTCTCCAAACGTGACACTTTAAGCTTCCTTCAGTGCTGTTGTTTTCTTGGCCTCCTTCCTCAGCTTTGTCAAGTTCTGCTTGGTGCACCTCCTGCTCAAGAGGAATCCGGCCATGTTTTTTCAGCACTTCATCGAATGCATCTTCCATTTCAACGGCTACGAGAGGCACGAGAAGTACAACAAATTCCCCCAGAGCGAAAGGTCCGTGGATATGGCTCGTTTGTATATCCTGGCTTGGTTTGTTTTAGAAGTAACTCGAGGTGGTGAACGCAGCTTTCCTCTCCCTGTTTTCCCCACAACAACAACCCTGTCAGGTGGGTTGGGCAAAGGCAGAGAGACTGGCCCAAAGTCACCCAGTCAGCTTTCGTGGCTATGGCAGAATTAGAACTCATAGTCTCCTGCTGAATGGCTCAAATTCAGCCAACCAGCTTTCATGCCTAAGGCAGGACTAGAACTCACAATCTCCTGGTGATTGGCCCAAAGTCAGCCAACTAGCTTTTATGCCTAAAGCAGGACGAACTCACAGTCTCCTGGTGATTGGCCCAAAGTCAGCCAGCCAGCTTCCATATCTAGGGCAGGACTAGAACTCACTATCTCCTGATAATTGGCCCAAAGTCAGCCAACCAGCTTTCATAGCTAAGGCAGGATTAGAACTCACAGTCTCCTGGTGATTGGCCCAAAGTCACCCAGCCAGCTTTCATGCCTAAGGTAGGACTAGAACTCACAGTCTCCTGGTGATTGGCCCAAAGTCACCCAGCCAGCTTTCATGCCTAAAGCAGGACAAGAACTCACCGTCTCCCACTTTCTAACCTGGTGTCTTAATCACCTGGACCAGGGGTAGGCAACCTTGGCTCTTTTATGACTCGTGGACTTCAACTCCCAGAATTCCTGAGCCAGCCATGCTGAGGGGAAAGGGAGAGGTGTCCAAGCTGAGCCATGCTGGCTCAGGAATTCTGGGAGTTGAAGTCCACAAGTCATAAAAGAGCCAAAGTTGCCCACCCTTGACCTAGACCAACCTGGCTTGACGCCTACTTAGTTGCTAGGAAGAGAAGAGGGAAACCAGTGTGGACCATCCAAGAGGAGATAAGACCTGGAGACAGATGAGAAGACTGGGAAGGAGACATATCCTGTTTCGAGAGAAGAGGACTTTTGAGGTAGCTCAGGGATTCACAGTCATTTGTAGACGAGAGCCAGGGTTGGGTCTTGGAATGGTGAGCCTCAGGCCACACTCTTAAGAACTGGTGGGGCCAGGATGAAACCTTCAGCTGAACTGACCTGGAATGTAAGCAGACATTGAATACGCTTCCCTCCCATGCATTTAATTATTCTCTCCTGCCGTCCTAGGAGCAATTACTAGGGGTGGCTGCTTGGGAGTCATCGGGCCGGGGAGAGCCTCGGGTGCAGGTGTCAAGCTGCCAGGCGCATTTCCCCCACGACTCCGCCTTCACAAACCTCGGGGGCCTCTTTCCGACCACGAGCAAATGCGGGGAGTGGCTCTGTTGCGTGGGTTCGTCAACTCCACTTCCCGCCTGGATTTTCTTCTCTTCCAACAGGGAGAAGAGACTCTTTTCCTTGAAGGGCAGAGCCAGAAAAGGGCTCCGGGTGCAGATCTACAAGTTCCTCCTGGAGCATTTCACTGACGAACAGCGATTCAACATCACCTCCAAAATCAGCCAGAATGTCCTGGGTACGGCTGGAGCTTCGGAGGGTTCAAACCCAAAGATAACCTGTGTAAAAAGAAAGAGGGGCTTTCCAAAGCTGCCCGGCTTTTGCCGATAGGAACTGTGCCTAGCTGCGGGGTCTCCTGACTTGGCTCCAAGGAAGAGCTGGGAGATCCATCCTCAGCTACTGATAAGCTCCTAACCTGATCTCATGGCTGGTAGCACTTAGACTTATACACCACTTGATAGTGCTTTACAGCAGGGGTCCTCAAGCTTGGCCACTTGAAGACTTGTGGACTTCAACTGCCAGAATTCTGGGAGTTGAAGTCCACAAGTCTTCAAGTGGCCAAGTTTGAAGACCCCTGCCCTAGAGCATCACTGTCTACTGAGAAAGCCTTTGAGGAATTGAATCAAACAAATTTGGGGGGGGGAGTGGCCAAGCTTGAGGACCCCTGCTGTAAAGCACTCTCTGAGCAGTTTACAGAGTCGCCATATTTGCCCCCAACAACCTGGATCCTCGTTTTTTTACCGGCCTCGGAAGAGGATGGAAGGCTGAGTCAAATTTGAGCCCTGTCAGGATCGAAACTCCTGGCTGTGGCCAGAGTCAGCCTGCAAGGCTGCATTCTAACCCCTGCACCCCCAGGGCTCTTCATATGTAAGAGCAAGGCCACCCAAGGCATTTGGTTCCTTGAAACGGAGTTGTAAATTTGTACAGGTTTCCTCCCTGAGTCAAAATACAAGTAGTCCTCGAATTGTGGCCGTCCCATTCATCACCATTCGAACTTACAATGTGCTTCCCACCACCACCGCGAAAAGGTACTTGCAACCTAGTTCCAAAGCTTCTGATCATTGCTATCACGGTTCACGTGATCGCCTTTGGTGCGCTAGGCCCATTTATAGCGCCCGGCAGTCACACGATTGCAATAGCGCCCGGCAGTCAACCTCTTTGCCCAAAACAACCCCCACCCCAGCTTTTTTACTTCTGATTTTGGGCAAAAATGCCCCCTAGTAAACAATGGTTCACGATTGCTGCATTCGTTTAACGACTGGGGGGGGGAAGACTGTAAAATTGGGTCGATCCCGTGGGTGACCTCATGGACAGGCTCCTTACAGTCATAAGTTGAGGAGTACCTGCATAGGCAGCCTGATTGATTTGGGCGCTCTGCGTGCGAGTCTTAAGGCCAGCTTTGCTAAATTAAATCACTGGGCCATGTGTTTTGAAACACTGAAGGTCCGTCACTGATGGTGGTTGCCTCATTCTGCTGCCTGAATGGCCCGTTTAATAATAATAATAATAATAATAATAATAATAATAATAATAATAATAATAAAGTTGGAAGGGACCTTGGAGGTCATCGAGTCCAACCCCCTGCTCAGGCAGGAACCCTACACCATTTTGGACAAATGGCTGTCCAGTCTCTTCTTAAAAACTTCCAGTGTTGGAGCATTCACCGCTTCTGGAGGCAGGTTGTTCCACTG
>NW_015387695.1:197361-242745 GCF_001527695.2 Protobothrops mucrosquamatus
ATCCGGTCAGAGCTGAAGAAGCTTCTGGGATGAGAAGCGAAACGTCTTCAAAGGAAAACAAGAAAGTCCAGTTGCCTCATGAAAAAAAAGCACCTTTGGGACAACCAGGTCCTGGACAATGAATAATCTCCATAGACATTTGGTGTTCTCCTTCTCCTTTCTCCAAACTTGATTGCAGCCTGTTTTGTGGACGGGGTCCTCCCTCTCAATATGGAAGCCAGCCAGCTGCTCTCGGATACCTTTGAGATCTTGAACTGCAAGGAAATCAAACTCTCGGCCATGAGATCCAGACCGGAAGAAGACATCCAACCGGAAGAAGATCAATTGGCCATGGCCAACGCCGTCATGCAGGTGGCCCAGAAGAAGCTGATTTCACAAGTGAGTCTTACAAATAGTGCTACCTGGAGTAGGTTGTTCCTTTTACTTGCTCCAGAGCAAAATAATTTGACAGTTGCTTTCAGTGGGAAGAGACGCCTCACTTCTCATCTTGCTTGTAGTGCCACAAGTCACTCTTCCTGGAAACGTTCTCAAATGCCCAAAGTTGATCCCATCTCTACAAAGGCTTTCCTCATTCTGTGCTCTCTCCATTGTTTGGAGTGGACAGCCCTCCCCACCTAAACGTTATCTCTTTGTGTTCAATCCAAACTCTAGGTTCAAAAGAAGAATTTCATTGAAAACGTCATTCCCATCGTTACTTCGCTGAAGACCTTGTTGGAGCAAAATAAACTTCCGGCATTGAGGGACCTCATGAATTACCTCCGGGTAATCTTTCTCAACCGTGATATTCCATTAAAATTTTGAGTCCGGGGGGGGGGGGGATATTGCTATCCCACCTGGAGGGTTTGCGGTAGTGGGACATTTTCATGTTCCACCGTGGAAGCCAAGCGTAGGGATAGTCAATCTTGATTTAGCTAAGACAATACTTTATAGAGCCCTGGTGGTGCAGCGGTTAGAATACAGTATTGCAGGCTAATCCTGCCAACTGCTAGCAGTTTGATTCTCACCGACTTAAGGTTGACTCAGCCTTCCATCCTTCCCAGTTCGGTAAAATGAGGACCCAGATGTGTTGGGGACAATATATGCTGACTCTGTAAACTGCTTAGAGAGGGCTGTAAAGCACTGTCTAAGTGTCCTTCCTTCCTTCCTTCCTTCCTTTCCATAGTGGCACAGTGGTTAAAATACAGTATTGCAGGCTAACCTTGCCCACTGCCAGCAGTTCGATTCTCACCGGCTTAAGGTTGACTCAGCCTTCCATCCTTCCGAGGTCGGTAAAATGAGGACCCGGATTGTTGGGGGGCAAATATGCTGACTCTGTAAACCGCTTAGAGAGGGCTGTAAAGCACTGTGAAGCGGTATATAAGTCTAAGTGCTATCGCCATCGCTATAGATGCGTTTTCAACTTTGGCAACTTGGAAGATGTGTGGATTTCAACTCCCAGAATTCCCTGGTCACCTCACAGGGTTGTTGCTGTGGGGAAAATAGAAGGAAGGAGGAGTCTTAGATGTGTTCGCCACCTTGAATTGTTCATAAAAAGGATGAAGACAGGATGTAGGTTAAATAAATAAATAAATCAACGCAAATCCATTCAGAACACCCAACCAGCAAACTTCCTTCCAGCCCTCTCCAACCAGTGGTGGGATTCAAATATGGGAACAACCGGTTCTCTGTGTGGATGCCACTTCTGGAATTCCATTCTGGGCCTGGGCAAAAAAAATAAATGAGCTACCGGTTCTGCCGAAATGGTGCAAACTGGCTGAATCCCACCACCGTCTCCAACCTTTTTGCTTTTATTTTGGTGTTGTTGTTTTTTGCTCCAGGAGGTGATGCAAGACTATCGCCATGAGATCAAAGAGTTCTTTGCCATGGACAAGCAGCTGGCGGCTGAGCTGGAGTACGATATGAAGAAGTACGAGGAGCAGCTGGAGGCGGACGCTGAGCAAGGCCAGGAGCTGAGCGTGGATGACGAAGGCCGCAACACGTTGACGGCCAGGCCGGTACTGATCTGCTGTTCGGCTGTGGTCAAGTCCCGTCAAGCTCATTCTGAAGCCACTCAAGCTGGGCTGCTTAAGAGTAGATTTCTCCATGGAAGGGGAGAGGGGCAATATGGCGTTAGCCTTCAACTTACCCCCACAATGGAACCCAAATTTTCTGTCCCTAAGCGAAACCGTGGTTAAGGGGCTTTTGCCCCATGTTGCAACCTTTCTTGCCACTGTGAATCACTGCAGTTCTTAAGTGAGTAACACAGCTGTTAAGTGAATCTACCTTGCAAGCCCCCCAGAGTTACCTGAAGTAAAATGAGCGGCCAGTAAATTTTACAAACAAAGAAAGATGGCTTCATTCTGCAGAGATGTGGTTGAGGTTAGAATAAGAATAAGAGTAGAGTAGAATAGAATTAGAGTAGAGTAGAATTAGAATAGAATAGATTGGAATGGAATAGAATAGAATAGAATAGAATAGAATAGAATAGAATAGAATAGAATAGAATAGAATAGAATTTTGGGATGGAATAGAATAGAATAGAATAATAGAATAGAATAGAATAGAAGCTGGAAGGGACCTTGGAGGTCTTCTAGTCCAGCCCCCTGCTCAAGCAGG
Source organism: Protobothrops mucrosquamatus (assembly GCF_001527695.2). Classification (NCBI taxonomy): domain Eukaryota; kingdom Metazoa; phylum Chordata; class Lepidosauria; order Squamata; family Viperidae; genus Protobothrops; species Protobothrops mucrosquamatus. Next base: position 199,957 of record NW_015387695.1, read on the forward strand.
AGGACCTATACCATCTCAGACAATAGAATAGAATAGAATAGAAGCTGGAAGGGACCTTAGAGGTCTTCTAGTCCAGTCCCCTGCTCAGGCAGGAAACCCTATACCATTTCAGACAAGTGGCTGTCCAGTCTCTTCTTAAAAACGTCCAGTGTTGGAGCATTCACAACTTATGGAAGCAGGTTGTTCCACTGGTTGATTGTCCTCACTGTCAGGAAATTCTTCCTTAGTTCCAGGTTGCTTCTTTCCTTGATTAGTTTCCATCCGTTGCTTCCTGCCCTGCCCTCGGGTGCTTTGCTGCCGCACTGGTTCTTTAGCCCCCTTCTGTTTTCTCCTTTAAATAACAGCCCTCAACCTTGGAGAGGACTGCTCATCCTCAGAATCAGATGGACAAGGCCCCCCCACTTACCCAAAGGAATTCTCTACCTCTGCGATCTCCTCTCTCGGCCCGTGCTATGTTTACAGTGCCCGGGCCTGAAGCCACGAAGCCCAGACCCAGGTACGCTTCTGGATCTCTTCCCTCCCTTTTCAGCACGTGTTGCGTGAAAATGCACTTAATCTGTTTTAAACCAGGGGTCCCCAACCCCTGGACCGTGGCCCGTTCAGAACTGGGCCGCACAAGTGGCTGGCTGGCTGGCACAGCTGCGCATGCGGACAGCTCAACTTGCGCAAGCGGCCGGCCGGTTCTCCTCTCCCTGCCCTCCCCTCCCCATCCCACCGGGTCTCCAAGCCATAAAGGTTGGGGATGGCTATTTTAACCCTGGTGTTATACATCTCCAGCACTCAGCCGGGGGATGTTTAAAGCTCCTAGAGCTGGGATGAAAACACCAGCCCTGCGCTGTTTGTTCTCCTTGTAGGAATTTGTCCCTGAGTACTTTCACCATCCTCAACTCTGCTAAGAAAGCCGCCGAGGCCATTCAGACGAAGCGCAGCAGGAGCATGGCGACCAGGCTTAAATCTCTGGGGAGCGGACAAAGCGATAAAGGTAGGCTGCTCCCCATCCAGTTTGGTCTTCTAAGGCACCAGGCTAGAAAGTGGGAGACGGGGAGTTCTAGTCCTGACTTAGCCCATGAAAGTCAGCTGGGTGACTTTGAGCTAATCACCAGGAGGCAGTGGATTCTAGTCCCGCCTTAGGCAGGAAAGCCAGTTGGGTGACTTTGAACCGATCGCTAGGAGACAGCAAGTTTTAGTCCCTCTCCCCCCCCACCTAGACACAAAAACCAGCCGAGTGACTTTGGACCCGTCACTTTCCCTCAGCTGAACCTACATCTCAGGGGTGTTTTTGTGGGGAAAATAGAGGGAGGAAGATGCGCTGCATATGTTTGCCACCTTGAGTTATTTGTCAAAATAATAAAGGCGGGATACAAATAAATAAATATCAAATAAATCGCTTGTAGAAAGCTAGGGGACTGGGCTAACACACCTTTGGTCCAGTTGTGCCTCACTGCAGGGTATTATCTGTGGCTAACATTGTCCTTCTCTCTTTTTTTTTTTTCTTCCTTCTTAGCTTCCTTTTGCAGCCTAAACCGACCGTCTCCCATAACTAACAGATCCTTGGAACAGATCCGTGCCATCAGTACTCCTGAACGTAAGTGTCTAAAAAAAGACCTATTTTTGTTTGAAAGTCTCCTTGCTTGCAGGAAGGGCAGCTGGACTGCTCCAGAGAGAGTCTTAGTTTGAATGTTGCCTTCCAAACCCACATACCAATGTCTTGATGCCACCAGTTTGAGAAAAGGACAAGCAAGTTAGATATTGGCAGCTCCATGCAAGGATGCCCCACTGGACTGGACTAGAATAGAATAGAATAGAATAGAATAGAATAGAATAGAATAGAATAGAATAGAGCTGGAAGGGACCTTGGAGGTCTTCTAGTCCAGCTCCCTGCTCAATCAGGAGAACCTATGCTATTTCAGACAAATGACTGTCCAGTCTCTTCTTAAAAACCTCCAGTGATGGGGCGCCCACGATTTCTGGAGCCAAGCTGTTCCACTGGTTGATTGTTCTCACTGTCCTGAATGTTTGGGTTAGCTGGAAAAAGATCAGTTTCCAAAAGGACCCACTGGGTGCCTTTTCAATTAGCATTGTATATAGTCACACTTTGGAGATGCACAATTTTTGGCATTTTCAAGAATACATTTTAAAATGTTTACTTTGCACCCAAGTTGACGTCTCTTCAGGTATCCCAAAGCAGTTCATACCGTAGCTGTAGTAACTGAAAGTGGATCTGAAACTGCCGAACACCTGCAGATAGAGACTGCAGTGCTGAGGCCCCTGTATCTTCAAATTCTGATGGCACCAAAGAGGAATTTGCATTTTTGAATATTCAGAGGCCGATGGTGGCGCTCACAGCCATGTGCAATTGGACCTAGCAAATAACTCAAAGTGTTCCATACCTTCCTTCTCTCATTTTCCCCACAACGACCCTGTGAGGTGGGTTGGGCTGAGAGCGACTGACTGGTTCCCCATCCCCTTTACTATTGTTAGCTGGTTAAGTGACATTCGTTGGTGAAAAGGCCAGGTATAAATGTAATAAATGTAATGTAATAAATACCGAATTTCCCATCGGCTTGCACGAAAGATTGTGCATTTTGTTTTTCCAGAATCAATTAACAACGTGACCTTCGGAGCTGGAGTCAGCCAAATTACCCTGAACCTCACATCATCTTGTAAAGGCAAGTGGAGTCCTGCTTCGTTCTTGTATTTTTTGAAAAACTAAGCATGGAAGAGGCAACCTCCTCGCTAACGCCTCTTGTGTTCCTTCTGCAGTCAAAGAGGAACCCCAAACTTCACAGGGGCAGATCATTTGCTTGACATCCCCAGATAAACTGTGAGTATAAATGGAACTGTCCTTCTTCCCCCATGATCGGGGTGGGAGGGGAGAGAATCCAAGGGTGGGTAATTTAAGCCAGTGGCCCCCAACCTTTGGGGCGCCAGGGACCGGTTCCGTGGAGAGAGGTTTTTCCACAGACCGGAGGGAGCATGGTTTCGTGTGGTACCTGCATCCCACAGATGGGGCTTTGCTTGTTTGCGCGGACCGGTTTCTGGGTTAGGGTGTTGGAGACCCCTGATTTAAGCAATATCTACCCCAATTTATTGTCACCCTTTGAACACTACTTGTTGAGCGTGGGGAAAATCAGGAAGTCAAATGAATATGTCAACGCTGCCAACATCGGATGTTCTTACTTTGACAACATATGGAGATGCAGCCATTTTCCTTCTTATGTTTTACTCTTAGAATTAGATCAGCGGTTCTCAACCTATGGGTCGCGACCCCATTTGAGGTCGATCGACCATTTCACGGGGGTCACCAAGCAAGGCTGTCCGCCATTTTTTCCCCCTTTTCCAGCGGGTGCCTTACCTCCCTTGAGCTGGGCCAGCTGGTGGTCGGCCTGCTTCGTCTCTGCCGCTTGCCAGCTACGCCTCGGCCGGCGCAGGGGGCGGAACCACGCATGCGTGGCGCTCCCGGGCAGGGAAAGTCCTCGACTTACGACCGGTTGGGTAGTCCTCGACTTACGACCGGTTTAGTCCTCAACTTACGACCGGATTAGTCCTCGACTTACGACCGGTTGGGGGTCGCGACATTAAAAAGGTTGAGAACCACTGAATTAGATGATACTGGCGAGGGGGAGGAGGAATGTGCATGGGAGTTTAGTTAGACATAACAATATTGTAACTAGTGTGAGAACCAAGGTTTTTTGAAATAAGAGACAATAAGAAATGGCCGGGTTGAAGAACTGGAGGGAAAGCCTGCATTTCAAACTAATTGGAGAATGTGATTTATGACTGTTAATTAGAGGAGGGAATTGTGCTTTGATACTATGTGCTCAGGGGAGGGGAATTCAGATTTTGGCTTTGCCTGTGTACGTGCCGATGCTATGCTTCTCGAATAAAGATTCTTTAAGGTAAACAATGCCTCGAAGTTCTTTGAAGAGTTTCATCTGTCGGAACCATGACAGAATACAGGTTTCTTGCATGCTAAAGCTCTCTACAAGAATCTGAAGTACTAAATGGTCAGAGTAAATGGGTGGTAGATAAGAAGCCTTCCCCCATCTCTTAATTCTTATTACCCCAATTTTATATTTCTTTTAACGATGTGGTCATCTTATCCTCCTAGTTTTAGAGTATAATCAATCTCTGCTGGTTCTCCTGGATCCCCTGGACGTTTTGTTTGTTTGTTTGTTTGTTTGTTTACTTTTCTGCTTTCTCTTGTAGATTACCCCAGTCTCCACAATGGAGGGTGAATTCTCCAAGAAGCAGCAGTCCATCATGTATAGGGCTGAGGAGATCCAGCCGTAGAACTTCCCGACAACCACCTAAATGACTTGTTTTCTTCCCAGCAAAGGCTGCGTCTTGCCTACAAAGCAGAATCATGTTTTTTTAGATCGCCCTCCACATCATCTGCATCTTTTTGGGAGATCATTGATCGATGATGCCTCCAAACTCTTCTTTTTATTCTCCCTGTTGTCAAGCTTGCTTGCTTTTGTAATCGGTGTGCTCTAAATAATCTGTTAAGCAGTGCAACTGGAAATAACTAATTGCTGCGTGGCTAGACAAAGCCCTGTAGTTTGTTTGATCCATGGATATCATCTGGAGTAATTGTGTTGATTGGGGTCAGTGAAGCTATAGGTCTGGGACTTGCTCTGGCTATTGACAGGTGATGTTCTAAGGCAGGGGTCTTCAAACTTGGCCCTTTTATGACTTGTGGACTTCAACTCCCAGAATTCCTCAGCCAGCGTGGCACGCTGGCTGAGGAATTCTGGGAGTTGAAGTCCACAAGTCATAAAAGGGCCAAGTTTGAAGACCCCTGTTCTAAGTCTTTCCAGCAGCCAACACCTAGCACTAAGCTTCATTTACATCCTCATTTTGCATTTGTTGAAGGATGGTGAATCTAAGGTTAGACGGAAGAAAGACATAGTTCCATATGTCTGTGTCTCTGGTCTAGGCCAGACCATGCAAACATGGGGATAAGCTGGGTGGGGGGAGATGAGTCTCCTGGAAGAATTGCATGTTGAAATTCCACAGTCATTCCTCCCCATGAAAATGACTGTGCAGCCCAAAAAGAGAGAGACCTCCTGCAACCTCATAATCTCGCTGGAACTGAATCCATATTTTCTCCTGTAGAGAAAAGGATATTTGGGTGTCCCTAGAGCAGGGGTCTTCAAACTTGGCAACTTTAAGACTTGTGGACTTCAACTCCCAGAATTCCCCAACCAGCAATTCTGGGAGTTGCAGTCCACAAGTCTTAAAAGTTGCCAAGTTTGGAGACCCCTGGCTAAGCCGTCATCACATGTGAGGGACTGTATGAATGCCTAACCCCTGTGCGAAGATTATTTATTACGTTCATACCGTGTTTTTAATTTTACTCTTATGCGCAATAAATACGTTTACAAATTCCAAGTGCTACCACTTGCTTTGAGTCAAAACCTCATGTCTCCTTTCCTTCTTTTGCTAATCTCGTTGGGGAAAAGCGTTAAGGTCCAACAGGAAAACGTTCGTCCAAGGGGCCCGATGAATCGGTGAGCATGGTTTGAGAAATGTTTTCATTTACAGGGGGTTTTATTGGAAGGTGGGGATCCCAGAAGTTGTGTGGTGGTCCGAGACATATTTTTGGATGGAGATCCAAGCACTCTATGTAAACATTAGATTTTTTTTTCTTCCCATCATTGACCCACAAGTGGGCTCCATTTTTTTTTAATCAGCTGAGTTGATTGATGGTTGAGGCAGGATTGACTGGCCGGCTTGTCCCCTGAGCTTGACATCATGAGCTGAGAGTGAGTGGCCTGTCACCCAGCTGGCTTACATGTGTAAGTTGGGACTAGAACTCTCAATCTCCTGGTGATTGGCCCAAAGTCACCCAGCTTACTTTCCATGCCTAAGGCGGGACTAGAACTCACAATCTCCTGGTGATTGGCCCAAAGTCACCCAGCTTACTTTCCATGCCTAAGGCAGGACTAGAACTCACAATCTCCTGGTGATTGGTCCAAAATCACCCAGCTTGACTAGAACTCACCGTCTCCTGGTGATTGGCCCAAAGTCATCCAGTCAGCTTTCATGCTTAAGGCGGGACTAGAACTTATGGTCTCCTAGTGATTGGTCCAAAATCACCCAGCTTGCATGCCTAAGGTTGGACTAGGACTCACAGTCTCCTGGTGACTGGCCCAAAGTCATCCAGCCAGCTTTCATGCTTAAGGCAGGTCTAGAACTCACCATCTCCTGGTGATTGGCCCAAAGTCGCCTAACCATCTTTCATGCCTAAGGCAGGACTAGAACTCACCGTCTCCTGGTGATTGGCCCAAAGTCGCCCAGTCAGCTTTCATGCCTAAGGGAGGACTAGAACTCACCATCTCCTGGTTCTTGCCTGGTGCCTTCATCATTAAACCAAACTGGCTTCCTATATAAAAATTGAATTAAAAATTCATCTCTGATGAGAAGAATGATAGAGAAAATGATGGTACGGAAGGCTAGAACAGAGTTTCCTAGTCCAACGTTATGCAGACTGTACCGAGCCTTTCATTCTCTGCAATTTTGTTGGTCCTTCAGAGTTCCTCTCAGAAATCTTTTTAAGTTCCAAACATTTTATCAGCTATTTAGGATTAATCTTTTCAAAAGCATTTCTATTCTGCTTTGCATGTAGTTAAATTGGAATGAGGCCAGCGTTTCATTGCTGACAGCAATGACTTTTTCCCCCCTCTCTTTTTCCTCTGGATATACAATGTACATTTAAAGTAGGAAGATTCTAAAACCATCTTTTGGAAACCAACCCACCTTTTCTAATTCTCTCTGGAACATCTGGGTACGTGAAACAGGATTTGGAAAAAAAAAAGAATTGCTTTATACAAGGAGTGTTTTCTTGCACTGAACAGATGCACTGACCTGGTTGAGAAATACGTGCGAGGGAAAACGCCTTTACCAAGAATCTAATTCTTATTCATTTTTATTAACATTACAGGTTGAAAACCTTTCCGGGGATTGCCTTCAGTCTCCCTTCTACTTCGCGTTACAAAAGGACAGTTGAAGAGAATTGGAGATTGTTTCTCACACCGGCTTGTCGTAAGAACCACCAAAGATTTGGTTTGAGAGATTTAGTCCTTGTTGAGCCTTCACTGGTGAAAGACTGTCAGGTTGGAGAAATGTTATCTTGAGTCCATTGGCTGGAATTTATTGCTTAAAAGGAAAAGCACAAACTGCTGTCACAACCTACAGAGGCTTCAACTGATCCAATGTCTCAATTTTCAGTTGTTTCAGAGTTCTTTTGTGAAGATTTAGCTGTCTGGAGACAGTTCTTAAATCTTTGCTTTTTCCCTTTTAAAAACAATTCAGCGAGACATAAAAAAAATAGACTGTTGTCAAGCATAGTTCTTATTTGTAAGGGCGCATAATACTCTTCAAAAAGCAATGAACACATTTCATCCCAAAGCCTCAACGTCTTCCTTGATCAGTTGGTAACTTGCAACTGAGAGCCAGTTCTTTCATCCGCCCGTCCGTCCATCCATCCATTCATCCACCCACATCCATCCATACTGTATTCTGTCCATCACATATTGTTCATGGTATCATTAGAAGGCAGGACAAGATACACCAGACCAACATCCATCTAGATCCCATTTGCTGATGGAAGCATTTTTTTCCTTCTTTTAACAACCTTGTAATCCCTTGCATTGGAGTGGAGTCAGGGCAACTGTATGGAGCTGAGTGCTTGCTGGCTGGATGCCCTTCCTCACACCTATGCGGAGTTCAGAGCAATATTTTCACTTCGTGCTCAGAGAGAGAAATATCTGCTGCTACCTGGAATTGAACTCACAGCCTCCTTATTGTGAGGCAAGAGCTCCACCTCTAGGCCACCCCCCCCCGCTCCAGCTGATGGAAACAAGGACCAAGGTCAAAGAGATCCAGGTTTGTGATATGATGTTCACCTGGAGGTGTACCTCTCCTATCAGAGGTTGCTACCCTTCAGCTTTAGCCTCCCCCTGCAGCACCCAATTAAAATTGATACGCCAGGATAGAGATGGTAATGAACTACACTTGTGTGTGCTTTTTCCCTTAGGTGTGTGTACCAATCTGACTTCAAACTTCTAGTGCAGTGATGGCGAACCTTTTAGAGACCGAGTGCCCAAAGTGCAACCCAAAACCCACTTATGTATCATCGGGTGCTGGGTGGACATGGCCCATTGGGTGGGCGTGGCTAGGATGGTAACGGCAGACGGTGGGACTAAAAAGTTCAATCAATCAATTCCAACTTTGCGAGATCTTTTTTTCCCCCGCGAGAAGTTGAAATTGATTGATTGAACCTTTTTTTTTCTTTGCACATGGTGGCGGAGGCCTAAAGCAAAAAGGTTTTATAAAACCCAGCTGAAGGCCTGGGACTGGGGCACCGGCGCGTGTGCCCACAGAGAGGGCTTTGCGTGCCACAGGTTTGCCATCACGGTCCTAGTGAGTCCTAATTCTCACTCCATAAGGATTGGGAATAAATACTTGATCATTCTTAACTACTGTCCAGGAGCTTGTGCTAAACACAAGGAGAAGAACGTAACCACAAGAGAGTCCTTATCTTACAATCACTCACTTACTGGCCATTTGACGTGACAACAGCACTGGGAAAAGTGGCTTATGGACCGGTCCTCACACATAACAACTGTCGCAGCCTGCCCAAAGTCATATGATCAAAAATCAGGTGTTTGGCAACTGGCATGTATTTAAACAGTTGCAATTCCTGGGCTCATGTGATCGCCACTCACGACTTTCCCAGCCAGCTTCTGACAAGCAAAGTCAAGGGGAGGGGGGGGGAGAGGGGAACTGGATTCACTTAACAACTGTAGTGACTTGGTTAACAACTGTGGCAAAAAAAGTCATAAAATCAGTCATTGACTCGCTTAACCGCCTTGCTTAGCAACCAAAATTCTGTTTGTGGTCGTACGTTGAGGATTTAACCGTACTAGGTAGCTGCAGGAATAACTAAACTTCACCCACGTTGCATCCAAAGTAACCCTGCAGCTGTAACCCACATGCAGGGGATCTCACTACCACCATCAGCACAAATGTTGTCCAGAAGAACTTTATATATATATTTATGTAAAACATTCTCCGCAAAGTTTTATGCAATACATTAGTACAAACTGATCAAGTATTTACAATGCGTTTTGTGGAGACCTGTTTGTTGAAAGAGATTCCAATGGTGCCTTTTTGAGACCCAAAAGACTGTAACTCTTTGGAAAGAGTTTCTAACTAGCATAAGACGACTGCTTTTGAAGAAGTCACTTGGAAGCATTTGTGCCCGTTACAAATTTAACCAGGATTAATTGACCTGACTTCAGTGGAAGAAATTTTAATTGACTCATCCCATGCCACTAATAGTCCTTTCTAGGATCTGGATCACCCCGTTCCTTAAAGTAAGAAATATGTTAATGAACCATGCCAATCTGGCACAGATCGAGGGTTTGAATGACAGATTATACTACCTTAAATCACCAACCTGTTTAAGTTACTACGGAAAAATCTCTGCAGGTAACGAACTGGTATTTCAAACCCTGAGGAATCTTCCCCATAGTTGATAAATGATTATAGGCTGAGCAGTCCCCATCCACTTCATTCCCAACAAAGTTGTGTGACAACTCCCAGCCTAACTCACCTCTGACCTTCTAGGATCTTAGGTTCTTCAGGAATAGATAACTCTTCTAACATATTCCGCCGCTCTTATCATACTCAGCATTGGGTAGAACTGAAGACTGGAGAGTCGAACAGCAAAATGGGAAGATCATGCTGCAGCTCAAGTTGAGTTGACCTTCTCAACATCAGTCTGGCCCCAAAAACCATGCCTAGAGGCCCTAATCCTGCTGTCAACTGAACTTTGTACCTGCCAAAGCCTATCGAGAAAATTCCTTGAACCTGCTCTAGCATGCAAAACTTAGTTTTGCAAAGAGGATGGTCCAACTATTAGATTCAGTCTCCTTTGATTTCTAACCTGTCCTTGGTGGTCAACCCTACCTATTAATCCAGGTTACGAATGTAACAATGTAGACCAGGGTGTCCAACCTTGGTGACTTGAAGAACTTGTGGACTTCAAGTCCTAGAATTCCCCAGCCATTCCCCATGCTGGCTGGGGAATTCTGGGAGTTGAAGTCCACGAGCCTTAAAATGGCCAAGGCTGGACACCTCTGGTGTAGATATATCCCAAAGGCAAGCAGTATCGATTTTTCGTTCTCCACTAAATATTCAAGGATTTTCCTGCTTTTGGGTGTCAGATAGGCAGCCTTGGAAAAGGGTTAGTGAACATACTAAGGCAGAAGGAAAAGCCATTTTGATCCAGAAGGCAACCTCATTCGATCATAAATAAAATTGACAGAGAAAAAGAAAAAAGAATTGGCAGTGGATAAACACCTTGCTTTGGTCAAATGCCGAGGTAGCCACGGTTAAAATCAAACCAAGTTGGCTGGATTGGGGCACATTGTAACATTGGGGCACACTGTGACATCCCCTCCCCTGCCTTAAATTTAGTGCCACTTTACCCTTGGAATTTAAAACTGTTGGATAGAAATGAAATGCACCACGGTCTTCTCAACTTCCTTAAAAAAAGAGAAAGCAAACCGATCCAGTGTGATGGCTATTCTAAGGCAGGTTAATACAGAAGATCAACAAACCCAGTCCTATATCTTCGTAGGTAATAAAAAAAAATACTGTCTCCGTTCAGAATTAAGACTATGAACTTGGAGGCTGAAAAGGACGTCCTTAAAAAATACTGTGTTTTGGGGAGAAAAAGACACTTTTTCCAACACAGCAAATCGTTAAGATCCTTGCTGTAAAACAAGGGTATCCAACCTTGGCCATTTTAAGACCTGTGGACTTCAACTCCCAGAATTCCCCAGCCAGCCAGGCATGACTGGCTAGGGAATTCTGGGAAGTCCACAAATCTTAAAGTTCCCAAGCTTTGATACTTCTGCTATAGATCAGAGAAGACCACGGCTGCTGCTGTGGGAATTGCTAGAAGTTGCTTGCTTATAGGCCAGACAGGTTGGCAGCTCCCACGCTTATCTGAACAGAAAAATTAGAGAGGGAATTGCAGATTTAACTACACTCCATCCTCTCTTTCCTCTTTTTCTTCAACGGACAAGGTAAGGGTTTTCCCAAGTGGAACTGTCAAAAAGGGAGATGATGCATAAAATCAGAGTTCCCTCCATTTTTGGCTGGCTAAATCACGGAGTTTCATTTGACAACCGCTGTATGGTTTTAGCCTTCCCAGGAAATTTAGCCCATCCAAAATTTAGAACTCAGTAACTTTTGAGCACCCCTCAAATGAATTTGGGAGCGTCTGTTTTGGGCATCTTGTCGTATCATAAGATGCCTACCACTAACAAAATAATTCAATACACCTTTAAGGCCTTCTCTTTATGTTCTTGCTACCAGTTGGACAAGTCTTTTGATCGTGCCCCTATTTTTCTGCAGGGGGAAGATAAATGTCCTACCCCATGAAAGGAATAAAGTGTTTTGCCCCACGGCATATTCTGCACTTTCGGTTAATACTGATATGGCTGGAATCAGTACTGGACAGCATGAACCGGAAACCCTGCAAAAGTTCACTACATTATTACAATTAACACCGTTTGGCCTACCAACCTATTTACATTTTAAATAAAAAAAACCAAAAAGGACTTTTTTTTAAAAAAAAAAGTAATCAAAATACATCTTTGCCAAAAACAAACAAAAATCCCACCCCAAAAAAGAGAGAGAAAAATAATTAGACTGCAGAATTCTACAAACGCAAGAAGAGGAACAGGAGAAAAATTCGGTCTTCGGTCCTGGGTACCAAGAGTTCAAAAAGTCAGAAGGCTTGGCTTTTCGTTGTGGTGTTGTTGTTATTGTTGTTGTATGTTGTTGCTTAGCAACCCAAAGAGATGCTTGGAATGCAGAGCCTGGCCTGGGAAAGGGCATCGAAGTCTGCCTAAAGCAGAGGAGAGCGACTAGACTGGAGCAGAAGTTTGTTTTCGATGCTACCTTGGCGTAGTAGATCCCCAGAGATTTTCACAGAAGCAGTTTTTCTCCTGCCAAAGGTTGAAGTCTCTCCACCGGGGAGAGACTTCTGGTGTTGGCGACGGTCACTTCTGGAGTGGAAGATGGCAGTTTGGCAGTTAAAAAACCAGGGTTTGACTTTGGCAACAACAAAAGTTTTTTTTTTTTTAAAAAAAATAAAAAATAAAACCAGCCACGGGCCATTGCACCCGGGTGCCTGTAAATGTTTTAGAAAGGAGTAAAAAAGGGTCACGTTCACACACACACACATCAGCGGTCGCCCCTTGCGCAAGGAGGAGTCGGAGAGGAAGGTTTTCTGCACTCTGCTCTCGCCGCCGGGCCAAATCCAAGTGTCTCTGCCGTTTCATATCACAAAGGAGGACTTGTGTCTAAAGTCACCCTGCAGCAAAGACACAGCACAGCTTGTTAAAGGTGGGGGGGGTGCGCTTGTGCGTACCTTTCTCCTCTACTTTGGCCCAAATTAAACCAAACCCTTCTGGAATGAAAAGGAGTTCAAGAGCTGTCGCCGGACAACTGTCGGCAGACGCAACTTGCTTGGTCAATGGCCAAGGAGGCTGAGGGTTCAATTTTTCCAGCGTCTCTGGAGGGAATCACAAATACTTTTTGTAAATTCTGCTTGGGTTGACCTATTGCATCCAACCCTTCTGAAGCAGATTTGGTTTTGGCTTAGCGTACTGCGTAAAACCCAAATATCCCATTTTGTAAATTGTAAGAATTCAATATACCCTCTTCTTGTGGGGCTCGTTGTTACTCTCTGAGCTTGGTGGTTTCCTTGCAGATGTTTCATTACCCAACTAGATAACATTATTTGTATCACAAGGGAGTTGGGTTTGTGGAGTGCAAGAGAAAGAAAAAGGGAGGAAGATTAGGAGGAATAGAATAGAGCTGCAAGGGACCTTGGAGATCTTCCAGTCCAGCCCCCTGCTCAAGCAGGAGAATCTATACCATCTCAGGCAAATGACTGTCCAGTCTCTTCTTAGGGCTGCAACTGTGGAGTCTTTGGGTTCTCTTTTGTTTTCCTGCAGATGTTTCATGACCCAGCTAGATAACATCATCAGTGCTAGAAAGAACTTGTATATAAAGAGAAAGCAATTCCTCCCCCCTTCTAACACTGATGATGTTAGCTAGTTGGGTCATGAAACGTCTGCAAGGAAACAACCAAGCTCAGAGAGCATCAGGGACCCCAGAGATCAACCCTGAGCTACAAATATTATCTTCCATCAATAGCCTCTTCTTTGTTTGGGTATCTACAGTTAAGCAAACCAAGCCATAGACCAATGTTTCCTTCCTTGGGCACTCCTGGATTCTTCTTCTTTTGGACTCAGAACAGAGGTGGGGTTAATTAGCAATCTTGGATAGGAATAGTGGGTCCTTCACGAATCTTCCCAGGAAAGCTGCGTCCTTAAGCTGAGCAATGCTTTGGATCTGACTCCCAAAAGGTATTTTGGGGGAGGGGAATGCAGCAATTGTCTGCCACTTGTTAAAGCAGCTGCATCTCCTGCCTATTCTTTGTGAGAATTACAGAGAGTTCCTTCAGCAGAAATGAACACACGAGTGCAACATGCCCCAAAATCTTACCCAACATTTATCCCCAAAGAAATGGAAGTTGTAACCATCTGCTAATATTGGGCTCTGGCATAGGTCTTTATTTTCTTGCGATGGGGAGGAAAAGATAGTCATTCTTGTGAATGCCTTCACTGTCCTTTGGTCTAAGAAGACGCGCTTACCTCCTCATCTGTGTGAATATAATTCACGCCATCTGGCTTCGCTGGAGTCTTGTAGCTGGGAAGGAAAGGCAATGTTTAGTTGGACCACATCAGTTAAATACAACACGTGTATCTCTTCCTTTGTAGGAGAAGGACAGGCAGAGCCTGAAGGTGGAGTCAAGAGAGGAATCAGCCTAAAGTCCTTACGTTCCCACAAATGGTCTAAATCCAAACCCTTTTGAATTCTGTTAACTCGTGTCTAGCGCCAATGTCATGCTGGCCATTAGTTGATAGATTCTTGTGGATAGGCATGAGCCATTTGCAGATCTGTACCTACAACAGCTTTATCATTTGGTAAAAAGTAACTCTTTGCAGTTTAATAAGGCATGGTTTCCCCTCTTCCAATAAGGATCAGTTGAATTCCATGATATAAACCAGAGGTATCCTTGGCAACTTTTAAGACCTGTGGACTTCCACTCCCCAAATTCCCCAGCCAGCTAATTCTGGGAGTTGAAGTCCACATGTCTTAAAGTTGCCAAGGTTGGACATCCCTAAACAGTTCCTTTCTACTTTGGTTCTATTGTGTTAAAATTAATTTAAAAACTCCTTTTGTTTAATGGACTAAGGGAGAAAAGGGGTCAGTGGAAGCCAAACATGAGTCTACATCTGCATAAAATATGTGTAATCAAGGCAAAAACCCTATCAAAGATGTACATCAAATATGTAAAAATGTGCATGATATACATAAAATATGCAAAGGGCATCCAGACGAATTTGCTGAGAGCCACTGAATTAACATTAAAATCAAGGCTTCCTGCATGTGATTTGGGAGTCTCTTGTGTGCTAAAGTTACAGAGGAAGACAATCCAAAAGGGAAATCCTTGCAATTTCAGTTTTTCTGAGAGAAGATGGAAGATCTCAGAGAACCACCAGCTTCAAAGCCTGAGTCAGCTGAGTAACTTAAAAAAAAAGAAAAAAAGAAGAGTTATCTCTCCTTGCTGGTGTTGGCATGCTTTTCCTCTTCCTGGTGTGTTATTTCCTGTTAGGGCTAATTCTGAAGCCATCTGTTACATTGGATTTGTTACTTAAGGCTGCTGGTGTAACGGACAAGTCTCATTTCCTTTCATCCAGCAAAGAGATACAAGGAAAGAAATTTGGGGATCCAGGTTGCTTGGCCAATGCCAGTAAACTCAGCCATATGACATTATCTATCTATCTATCTATCTATCTATCTATCTATCTATCTATCTATCTATCTATCTATCTATCTATCATCTATCTATCCATCCATCCATCCATCCATCCATCCATCCATCCATCCATCCATCTATCTATCTATCTATCTATCTATCTATCTATTTTTTTGTTTGTTTATTCATTCATTCATTCATTCAGTATTGTAGGCTAATTCTGCCCACTGCCTGGAGTTCGATCCTGACCGACTCAAGGTTGACTCAGCCTTCTATCCTTCCGAGGTCGATAAAATGAGGACCCAGATTGTTGGGGGCAATTTATTCTGACTCTGTAAACCACTTAGAGAGGGCTGTAAAGCACTGTGAAATGGTATATAATACTAAGTGCTTCTTCTTCTTGTTGTGCCATATCCGTTATCGGACGTTGGCGATCATGTTGGCGATCCTATTTTTATCAGCAGCCGCACGAAAAAGTGCTGCTGAGTTTTGTCCAAACTAGTCCCTTAGATTTTGAAGCCATGATGTTCTTCTTCTGCCTGGACCTCGTTTGCCTTCAATCTTTCCCTGGAGGATTAAGTGCTATTGCCCTAATTTATTTTGCAAGGGCCAACATTTAAACCTGGCCCAGCGCTGCTAAAGTGACATAAATATTCTGGTCAAAAATTTTCCTCGGCTTTCTATCATCCTCCCTAAATTGTCTACAAAAATGCAACATTAATGACATCCAGTCCTGCCTCTTTTGAAAACCCTTCCAGCTAGACTGAATTTCTAGCCGCTTCTGAATTGCCTCCAGTGCTTTTCTACCAAAGAAGGATGGGGGGGGGGCAGGGGAAGGGGGGGGGAAACCCTTGCTCAGGAAAAGAAGATTTCTGAGCAACATAGTCAACATTTTTGGAGTGATTCTGTTTATAACATGATTTGCCACTGGCCATGTTTCTTCTCTTTTTTGTCCTTTTTTCCTTATTATGAGTAGCACAAAAGAAATATTATATCCTGCTATGTGCGCAAGTATTTCCTTTTTGTTCATAAGCCCAGCGCTCGACAATTAAGTTGTTACCTGTTTCCATTTTGTTTGTTATGAACAAAGAAACCGTTCCTGTAGGCACAGCAGATCCCCACTGTAGTCAGGGACAGAACAACCAGCACCACCAATACGCCGATCACGATCCCAACAACATTAAGGTCATCTGCAGAAAGAAAAGGGGGCTCAGCTGACATATCCCCATTCCTGTGTGCCCTCAACTAGAGTATCCTGACTTTATGGTCCTGACTACCACCCAAAGCATCTATCTCCAGAAGAAAGTCTTAGACACCCAGAGTCATTGGATACAAGATGAATGGGAAAGAAAAAGAAAGAAAGAAAGAAAGAAAGAAAGAAAGAAAGAAAGAAAGAAAGAAAGAAAGAAAGAAAGAAAGAAAGAAAGAAAGAAAGAAAGAAAGAGAGGGAGGGAGGGAGGGAGGGAGGGAGGGAAAAAGGAAGGAAGGAAGCAAGGAACAATGAAGGAAAGAAAAAGAAAGAAAGAAAGAAAGCAAAGGAGGGAGGAAGGAAGGAAAAAAGGAAGGAAAGAAAAAAAGAAGGGAAAAAAGGAAGGAAGGAGGCCAGGAAAAATGAAAGAAAGAAAAAGAATGGAAGGAAAGAAAGAAAGGAAGGAAAGAAGGAAGGAAAAATGAAGGAAAGAAAAAGGAAGGCAAGAAGGAAAGAAAAAGAAAGAAGAAAGAAAGAAAGGGAGAAAAAAGGAAGGAAGGAGGCAAGGAAACATGAAAGAAAGAAAAAGAATGGAAGGAAAGAAAGAAAGGAAGGAAAGAAGGAAGGAAGGAAAAAGAAAGAAGAAAGAAAAAAGGGAGAAAAAAGGAAAAAAGGAAGGAGGGAAGCAAGGAAAAANAAGAAAGAAAGAAAGAAAGAAAGAAAGAAAGAAAGAAAGAAAGAAAGAAAGAAAGAAAAAAAAGGGAGGGAGGAAAAAAGGAAGGAAGGAAAGAAGAGAGAAAGAAAGAAAGAAAGAGGGAGGGAAGGAAGGAAGGAGGCAAGGAAAAAGGAAGGAAAGAAAAAGGAAGGAAAGAAGGAAAGAGAAAGAAAAAGAAAGAAAAAGAAAGAAAGAAAAAGAAAGACTGTGAGCTGAACAGAACCCTGCCCTTCATCCCACCCTCTGGTGCCAGACCATCGCCCTGCTACTCACAAACTTCCATTTCTATCCCTTCGCACCAGGCTTCGCCCACGACGTTCTTGGCTCTGCAGCTGTAGCGACCGGAGTCTCCTTTCTGGACTTCGGCAAAGGCCTGTGCGCAAAGGAGAATCGCGGTGAGTTTTGCCCCCCTGCGCTTGGAGAGTTTCAGTTCCCAACCCAAGGCCCCCACCTGCAGGAAACCGTGCCATCCTGGAGCATGGCTTGGGAAGGAAGTGTGTGTGCTGCAGGTTTGCAAGCTTCCTGTCATTATATATAAAAAAAAAAAGAAGGAAGGAAGGAAGGATGGGAACGAAACCAGCTCTGCTTGTAGAAAAAGGAACAAAGGAAAGAACAGTTGAAATCTAGATATTTTTTTATTTTAATTTTTTTTTGCTTTATTGCCATGCTAGGTTTCCATATGTTTCCTCCCAAGGCAGCCATCTCTTCTTCCTTGCCCGGCCTTTTCTGATTCCCTGCTGTATGGAATTGAAAGCTCATAAATGGTAGGCTTTGGATTCATTGGTCAGGATCATAGATATACTGTAAACCAGTCCTGGCCATAATATTCTTCCCCATCTGAATTGCAAAGTTGTTGTTGTTTGAATCGCAGAGGTTCCTGCTTCCTCCTCTCCCCATTCTGCACCGTTGGTTAGTTAGAAACTTAAATCAAAAGCTTCAACCAAATATAACTGTTTTATCGTCAGAGGAGAATATTGGTAACTCAGGGTTGAAAGGAGGGGTCCTTAGCGCTCTCTGGGCTTGGCTGTTTTCTTGCAGACGTTTCATTATCTGACTAAGTCACATCATCAGTGCTAGAAGGGACTGTGGGTATGGAGTGGAGGAGGAGGAGGAGGAGGAGGAGGAGGAGGACGACGACAACAACAACAACAACAACAACAACAACAATGACTGGGATCCTTGGTGCTCCCTTGTTTTCTTGCAGACATTTCATGACCCAACTAGGTAACTTCATCAGTGCTAGGAGGAGATGGGTTTGCTGTCTTTTTATATACTAGTGGTTTGCCCTGTCAGTGTTGGTGGGGGTGTTCTTGGTGGTTCCTTGATTGGACAGGGCAAGCCACTTGTATATGAACAGAGAGCAAGCTCCACTCCCTTCTAGCATGGATGATGCTACCTAGTTGGATAGTGAAACTTTGCAAGAAAACAACTAAACTCAGAGAACACCAAGGACCCCACAGTCATTGTCCTCCTCTTCCTCTTCCTCCTCTTCTCCACACACCCCACTCCTTTCTAGTATTGATGACGCTACCTAGTCGGGCAATGAAACATCTGCAAGAAAACAACCAAGCTCAGAGAGCACCAAGGACCCTCACAGTCCTCCTCCTCCTCCTCCTCCTCTTCTCCACACATCCCACTCCTTTCTAGCACTGATGACGCTACCTAATCGTGCAATGAAATATCTGCAACCAAGTTCAGAGAGCACCAAGGACCCCACAGTGCTCCTCCTCCTCTTCTCCACACACCCCACTCCTCTCTAGTGCTGATGATGCTACCTAGTCAGGCAATGAAACGTCTGCAAGAAAACAACCAAGCTCAGAGAGCACCAAGGACCCCACACTAACAACAACTAATAGAGAAAAAAAAACACCAAATAGGGGAACGCCCAGCTGAATTAAAGTAATCTCTTCCAAATCCTTCTCCAAGTTAGGACATCCACCCTGCTTCTCCTTGTTCTCCCCCCAGACTTACCAACATGCCAGTTTTGGGGTTCAGCGTAAAGGAAGAATTCTGGAACTTAGTGCTGGCCTTGGAATCCAGTGGCAACGTTTCATCATTACGGTACCAGCTGTAGTTTGGCTCTGGGAATCCTTCCTTTTCTTGGCAATAGAGGATGGCAGGTTTTCCCACGGGGACCGAGGGGGGCACCCGACACTTGGGGGCCACTGGTTTGACTGCAGGGAAAATGGCAGGAGAGGATGTGCATCAGACCGGAGGATAATTTCCAGCATCACCCACTCTCAGTTTTAGCGTTCTTTGGTGTGGAACAGAGAGGACTACGGTTAGTCCTCGCTTAACATCCAGCCACTTAGTAACCGTTCCAAGTTACGACCGAGCCAAAATTGACTCTTGCAGGAAAGGTCGTAAAAACGGGTCCAGTCGCGTGGATGCTTCGACTTACGAATGTCACGACTTAACGACAAGAAATTTTGGCCTCCGTTACAGTCATAAGTCAAGGACTACAGTACTTCTGAGCCAGCTTTGGAAAAGGGCATTTGGGAAAGTCAGAAATTCAACAGTATCATACATGCTATAGAATATGTACTGCTGTACTTGAAGCAGATTTTTGCCTTTCATTTCTAGGGAACGCAATCAAAGCTGCGTGTCACACACTGAGCAATGAACAGTCCTAGGGATCATGTCAAGATGGCCCTCAAAGCACGTGATCTGTTAGATTCGTCAACTGTGAGGAGCGAGTGTTGGCACATAGGTTGCTAAGAAGCATGCTCTTGCCACATTCAGCCTGCCAGACTTATCCGCACATCCCGTGAAACCATGGTTTAATGCAAGAGATACAAGCAGCAAGAAATGGGTGCTCAGCCTTGAATTTAACATGCTGCATTCTCCTATCTCAGTGGTGGCGAACCTATGGCACGGGTGCCAGAGGCGGCACGCAGAGCCCTCTTTGTGGGCACGCGCGCTATCGCCCCAGTCCTAGGCCTTCAGCTGGGTTTTATAAAACCTTTTCGCTTTAGGCCTCCGCCGCTGTGTGCAAAAAAAAAAAATAAATCAGTCAATTTCAACTTCTCGTGGGAAAAAAAAGATCTTGCAAAGTTGGAATTGATTGATTGAACTTTTTAGTCCCACCCAGTCTGCCATTACCACTGCAGCCACGCCCACCCAATGGGCCACGCCCACCCAATGGGCCACGCCCACCCGGCACCCGACGATGCATAAGTGGGTTTTGGGTTGCAGTTTGGGCACTCGGTCTCTAAAAGGTTCGCCATCACTGTCCTATCTCCTCTATACAGCCAGGATCATTGAATCCCACTGTCTCCAAGTCTCGCCTTTGGACAGATCCCGAGACTGTGGTTTGTAGCAAACTCTGGCAGGCTGCAAAACCGGCCATTGTCAAACTGCAGCTTTATTCTCAAGCTGGTGAAAACAGAGTTCATCATAAACCCACAATCGTTGCTCCAGATGCCATGAAGGAGAAACAGTCAGTGAAAGCAGAGTCACACCCTGCCAAAATCTTTCAGGCATATAGGATGGTATCTGGGTTGAAGGTTCTTGGCAGCTTCTCTCTGTTCATGCAGATCAACCCAACCATGATTTACTGGGTACAGAACCACACTCATACCTTCATGAAAATTTCCTATTCAACAGTCTGCAATCTCAGGAAAGAAAAACCAGAAGGTAAAATCACTCTCAGCCCAGGAAAATTAGAATCCTCTTCATACTAGGAGCAGAGTATTCATTATCACTCCTCATTCATAGTCTGGACGTTAAGACATCCAGCTGGACGGATAAAGGATTTGCAGGACAAGCCTGACTATAGTATATTAATCTCACGAGGCACCAGTTGGTCAAGTTATTAGTCTGCTTCAGTAGGAAAAGCTACACAGCACAAAGGACATACACACAAAGCTTTGGAAAGGCCATGATCTAAAGCAGCGGTCTCCAACATTTGGGGCTTGGCGGCCCAGCTGGGAGGGGGGCAAGAGAGGAAATGGGCCGTGTGTGCATGTGGCACACAGACATGCACAATTCAATTCATGCAAGCAGGCCAGTGCACATAAACATGCACACACAGCTCAACTACAAGTCTGGTCTGCCGCTCCTGTGAGTGTGCTCCAGCCCGCGGCCCGGTAGCAAATAGGCCACAGCCCGGTAGTGGGCTATGGCCCAGGGGTTGGGGATCCCTGATCTAAAGAGTACAGGTAAAGGATGGGATCCACCACCACCACCACCACCCTCAGTTGTTGGAGAGGGTGTGTGCTACTCGAAAGCAGGGAGCACTGAAAACAACAGAAGACCTGACTTTCCATAAAGGAGCCATGTGTACTTAATCATGTATCCCCTTTCTGGGGACCAGGACCCTGTGTGTACATGCACACACAAGTACAAAAGAGGGAGAGAAAGAGTGCAAGACCAAGTCTTGGGATGCTAATGAAGCAATTACTATAGTTGACCTCAAAAGAAGGCTGTTGGAACAAACCTTGTTTGTAGTTAAGACTCTCTCTCTCTCCCTCTCCCTCTCCCTCTCNCACACACACACACACACACACACACACACACACACACACTTAAAGACTTGCTTTCACTATGGATTCCTATACAAGGGAAACCGGCATGGCCTACATGCTTAATCCCAGTTTATCAAGAAACATACCGTGAATGGTCAGGTTAACGTTGATCTCTGCGCCGAGATTGGCGTCGTCGGGAGCTACGACCTCACACCGGTAGATGCCTTTGTCAGCTCGGGTGACGTTGTAAATGGTCAGGGACGTCCTGCTGCTGAGCTGGGCCCGGTTCGCCCATTCTCCTAAGGGTGGAGGAGAAGCAGAGGAGATGACCACCTGAAGACCCCAGCATTCAGCCAGTCCTTCACTCATGACTACCACTGAGTCCAAATTCCATTACTGAGTTTTAAACCATTTTGCAATCTTTCTAGCCACGGTGCTTAAGCGAATCGTTGCAGTTGTACATACATATAAATATTAAGCACTGTCCATTTTGAATACATAGTGGAAAGAGGAAACCTGGGAGTTCGCAAGTTTGATGCTCTAGAGCAGCGGTTCTCAACCTATGGGTCGTGACCCCATTTGGGGTCGATCGACCATTTCACAGGGGTCGCCAAGCAAGGCTGTCCGCCATTTTTTTCCCCCTTTTCCGGCGGGTGCCTTACCTCCCTTGGGCTGGGCCAGCTGGTGGTCGGCCTGCTCCATCTCTGCCGCTTGCCAGCTACGCCTCGGCCGGTGCAGGGGGCGGAACCACGCATGCGCGGCGCTCCCGGGCAGGGAAAGTCCTTGACTTACGACCGGTTGGGTAGTCCTCGACTTATGACCGGTTTAGTCCACGACTTACGACCAGTTTAGTTCTCGACTTACGACCGGTTTAGTTCTCGACTTACGACCGGTTGGGGGTCGCGGCATTAAAAAGGTTGAGAACCACTGCTCTAGAGCAGCGGCCCCGAACTTTTTGAACACCAGGGACCGGTTCTGTAGACAGAGTTTTTTCCACGGACCGGAGGGAGTGTGCTTTTGTGTGCTGCCTGCATCCCGCGGATGGGGCTTTGCTTATTTGCGTGGCACAGTTTCTGGCATGCCGTGGACCGCCGCCGGTCCACAGACCAGGGGTAGGGGACCCCTGCTACAGAGAGAGCCCCAAGAAGCTTCCTACCTTGCATCTTGCCATCAAAATACACGTATGTTGTACCTCGGCCGGCAATTTTCTTCCATTCGATTCTAGGATTCGCCGTTTTGGTGGCAGAAATAATGCAGGACAGTTCGGCCTCTGCAAAGACACACAATAGAGGTCACAAGGCGAGGTGGAGATACAGACCAAGGCAGAACAAGGTTGTGTCTTCCTGATGCCCTGGATTTCAACCTCCATGGCTTCCAACCAAGGTGGAATGAGGATGCCAAGCCAGACACAAACTAGGATTTGGTAAGTGCTCTTCCATTCGCCCCACACTTACGTTGAAATTCTTCCACCACCGGACTGATGTTTTTAGAGATCAGATCTACTGCCAGGATTCTGTAGCCTAGGAAGCAAACAAGAGGTTGGTTAAGATCAGTGTTTCTCAACCTTGGCAACTTTACGATGTGTGGACTTCAACTCCCAAAATTCTCCAGCTAGCAACGCTAGCTGGAGAATTCTGGGAGTTGAAGTCC
The DNA here is from genome assembly GCF_001527695.2 of Protobothrops mucrosquamatus. Classification (NCBI taxonomy): domain Eukaryota; kingdom Metazoa; phylum Chordata; class Lepidosauria; order Squamata; family Viperidae; genus Protobothrops; species Protobothrops mucrosquamatus. The sequence goes on from NW_015387695.1 coordinate 222,891, forward strand.
ACACATCGTAAAGTTGCCAAGGTTGAGAAACACTGGTTAAGATGGTTAAACATGTTTAAACCAAATTCGGTCAGGTCAGTGCTAGATTGGCCACAAGGCTCCATTTAATAGGAAATAAGTGGAAAATATACCACTCGGTGAAGCAACAAAGCTCCATTCTATAGGAAATGAAGGGAAAGTATACCACCCGGTGATCATTTTTGTCCTTACCTAAATGTTCTCACTAAAATTGGTGAGAACTGCATCGCTTTTGACAGGAGATATTCTATACAGAAGCCCCACAAGTGGAAATCAACAGTGAAAGCTTCACCTGTTGATTTGCTGCCAGTCACAGACAGACTTTCAGAAACCCTGCCATCCTCATTACAAGAAAGGTGATGAAGGGCGGAGGCTGTTCAGAGGCTGCTGAATCCCAGTCTTCACCCTCTACCCCTGGCTATACTGACGAGGCATGCTGGCTGGGGGGGTTCTGGGAGTTGAAGTCCGCCCATCTTAAAGTGGTTGAGGCTTGAGAAACACTGCATAACCGGACACCCCCATTGGCACAATGTTTGTCACTCAGAGTTTCGTAGCGGGACCCAATCCAAAACACGCTTCCTGTCCCTGACCAATTGCCAAGATCTACCTTCCTCCCTCCCAAAGGAAGGGGCTCGAAATTGGCAGAGGAACACAAGCACGCACACGAGGGGCAAGGCAGTGCCACCCAAGCAACATTTCTGAAGGACGGGACTGCCCTCTGCCCCACGCCACAGCATGCACGGTTCTGCAAACCCTCTCTGCTGTATTAAGCATGGATGATGCAAACCCTGGGAAGATGAGACACCCAAAAAAAGGAGTCCTAGCTTCGTCTTTACTGTAAAATTATATGATCAGAATCTTGCAAAACCGAAAGATTTTTTTTTTCTCCCCTCCTCTCCTTTTACTCTCTGAAAAACTCGGGAGGGTCTCTTCCGAAAGACTGCCCACTTCCCTCTCCTGCCAAGCGTTTGCACATCGGTTGTGCCTCGTCTGCAACTCTTCCTCCCGTCTCCCAGGGTCATTCTCACACACCCTGGCTGACAGGTCATTCTCACACACCCAGAAGCTGACTATGGCTTCTGAAGCAAGCCACGGTTTTGCAGGACGGGCTGGCCCAGCCGCAGAGTTCTTCTACGAGCTTCTAAAATTAGAAAAACCCACAAGAGTCCCGTTTCTCCCCCCCCCCCCTCGGCTGCTGGAGGTGCCACTCTTAATCAGGATAATCACCAGGGTGTAACGGCGGCTGTCTGGAGGCAGGCAGGTAACGAAGCCAGTAAACAGCTTTCATTACACTCTTTCGATCGCAGCTCTTTTTAAGCTGAAAGAAGAACACCAGCAATTTGCATCGTCTTAAAAATTTTATTTTCTTTGCCTCTTTCGCGTTGCAAGTCTCCCTCCATATTCTCCTGGCTTCCCCTTCCCTAGCTCTTGGCAGAAGCCAGGAAAGACGGAGCAGATGGCAAAGATTAGGCGGCAGGAAATTCTACCATCAAAGCAGACAAAGGGTTTCCCGTGTGTTTCCCTATGTGTTTGTGTGTGTGTGTCTAATTATATGTGAACACATCACTTCTCTGCATTTTCTTTGGGATACGCTAGAGCAGGGGTGTCAAACTCAATTTCACTGAGGGCCGCATCAGCATTACGGTTGCCCTGGGGGGGCCGGGTGGGTGTGGCCACAGTGGATGCAGCCTACTGGGTGGGTGTGGATGGAGTGGGTGTGGCCTACTGGGTGGGCGTGGCCAGCTCTACATCAAGGGTGCCTGTGGGGGCCTGGGCAGGAGTGGGACAGATCTGAGGGTCTCTGGCAGAAGGGGGTGGGACCGGGGCAAGTGCCAAGGCATGGTCCACCGGGGCAAGTGCCAAGATGGCCATCACAAAATTGTACATTGGCCCCCAGCTGGCCTGGGCCAGGGCCAAGGCAGCGGGGGCCGTTCCCTCACTGTTTCCAGGATGGCTTCGCGGGCCACATGAAACCACTTCGCGGGCCGCATTCGGTCCCCGGTCCTTGTGTTTGGCATGTCTGCGCTAGAGCCTTCTGCCCCAGAAGATTAATCCAGAGGACAATGCCCATTTTCTTACATACCTATCCATCCTCACAAACATGTACAGATAGTTCCTTGACTTATAACAGTTCATTTAGTGACCGTTCAAAGTTACAACGGCGCTTTGGAATGATAAACAGTAGAAACATTTTGAACACTGATGGGAAATTAATTTTTTTTTTTAAAAAAAAAAGCGAAAACAGGATACCGATCGAACATGTGGATGTTAAGTGCAAATGCAATTAAGATATGTTTTGGTTAGAAAAAGATATCTTAAACTGACATTATTGAGATTATTAGAAAAATGTAGCGAAGATGTTGATATTCAGTTGTATATTTACTAATAAGAATTGTGTTTGCCTAGTGTGGGAAAACAGGTACTATCGGAAGAAGAGAGGAAACACTGGATGGTGTAATATTGGATCTAAACTGAAGAAGTTAATATTTAGACCACTGGATTACTAATGGACCCAGACGACACGTTGTTTATTAAGTATTTGACTGTAAAACTAGAAAATTAATAAAATATTTATATATTAAAAAAAAAGTTACAACGGTGCTGAAAAACGGCATCCCCACAGTCACGTGATCAAAACTTAAGATGCTTGGCAACCGACTCGTATTTATGATGGTCGCATTATCCGGGGGTCCTGTGATCCCCCTTTTGTGACCTTTTGGACAAGCAAAATCAACTGGGGATACCCAGATTCACCTCACAACTGTGTTCCTAGCTTAATGACTGCGGAGGTTCGCTTCACAGGTGGGGCAAGGAAAGTCGTAAAATGGGACAAAATTCATTTAACAACGGTCTCACACCTAGCCACAGAAACTTTGGGCTCAGTTGTGGCCGTTAAGTTGAGGACTACCTGTTCAGACTTACCTTACCTGTAGTCCTCCACTTACAGCCGTAACTGAGCCCCCAATTTTGGTCGTAAGTTGGGATGATTGTAAAGCAAGATCCGATTTTTTGATCTTTTTTTGCAGACATTACTTCTCCCCCTCCCTGTGCTAAACCAAACGGTTGCAAGTCCAAAGCTACCTGTATAGGGGTGAACTTGAATCTATTTCTAGCTTCTCTGGCTGGGAAAGAGTCCAAAAGATGCTATTTGTGTATTATTTGACTCCAGAGGGTCAAATGCATTGGGAGTTTTAACTGGCACCTTCCAGGGCTAAATAAATTCTTCAAACACGCCAAATGCAAGAAGGGAAGTGCCTCTGGTCCAAGAACAATAATTACCAGCACTGAACAACTTCTAGCTGAATTCCAAGGAATAATGAAAATAATGAATGAATCCCAAGGAATAATGAAGATAACGAATGAATCCCAAGGAATAATGAAAATAATGAATTCCAAGAAATAATGAAAATAACGAATGAATTCCAAGAAATAATGAAAATAATGAATGAATTCCAAGGAATAATGAAAAGGGACTATTGCAGTATACATTTTTTAGCCAATAAGCATCACCTCTTCTGGTTATTTCCTTAATTCTCCATTAGTACAGGTCGTCCTCGCTTTATGGCCACAATTGAGCCCGACATTTCTGTCACTAAGCGAGACAGTTGTTAAGTAACTTTTGCCCCATCTTATGGCCTTACTTGCCACATTTATTAAGTGAATCACTGCCATTAGTAAATTAGTAACATGGCTATTAAGTGAATCTGGCTTCCCCATTGACTTTGCTTGTCAGAAGGGGGATCCCGTGACCCCGGGACACTGCAACCGTCATAAGTACATGTCAGTTGCCAAGCATCTGAATTTTGATCACGTGACCCTGGGGATGCTGCAATGCTCGTACGGGTGAAAAAAAAACGGTCTTAAGTCACTTTTTTTCACTGCTGTTGGTAACTTTGAACAGTCACTAAACGAATGGCTGTAAGTCAAATCTAACGGTATGTGGAACTGCGGAAAAAAAATGTTAGTCTGAAAGGCATCCAACTATGATAAGCCTGAGCCTATGGGAAACTGTAAGCCAAAGGATGGGAAGCTCAAAATAACTTTTTTTTCCTCTCTCCTTGGCAGAAATTCTTTGTAAATCCTCGCCCTGGACCATAGTGCATTCTTTGGCTGAACAAAAGGAACAAAGGAACACTAAGCCATTCCCAGATATTTCTCCTGGGTGGGTGGGGGATAAGAAAAACAGCATATTCATGCCCCCCAAAAAAATTTCCCCCTAAAGAGTCAGCAATGGGGCTGGGAAAAAGGCAGAATGAGGTGGGGTTGCTTAGACATTCTTAAGACGGGGAAAAAATCCCAGTTCCTGCACACCGGAATAACTTCAGAAGATGTAAGCATGTCTTATTTGAGAGACTGTCGATCCTCCTCTCCTGAAAAAAGCCAAAAATAAAAATGAAAAATGAAAGTCTGGTGAATGATGCTGGCAGGGGAAGAGTTAAAAACAGCCTCCCCAAACCCCAAGCATTTAGCTAAGAAGGCAGATTCCTCTAATCCTGGAGCCATTTCTTCTCTCCATCTCTATTTTTAGACAACTGTTTTTTTCCAAATGTGCCAAAATATTCCCTCCGATAGATCAGCATTCAGGGACTTGGTTCCCAGCTCGTGGCCCGTCTGTACCCTGGGACCTGCCGTGGAAGCTCGCCCATCGTGCCAGAAAAAGAATTTCAGCATCCCAATTTTGAATTAAAAAGCAGATCAAAGTCTTCAACAAAGTCACGCTCAACTCCTGTTTTTCTGGACAGTAATACAGACCGGGTTGCTACTGCCTTTTTCAAAATATGGTGGGTAGCCCACCGTTTCAGAAGTCTCTGGAAATCTCCCACCCAAACAAAAGAATACCGGTAGTCCTCGTTCATTTAGTGACCGGTCAAAGTTACAACGGCATTGAAAAAAAGTGACTTAGACCAGAGGTGGGATTCAAATACCCGAACAGCCGGTTCTCTGTGTGGACGCCGCTTCCGGAAGTCTGTTCTGGGCCTGGGCCTCTGAGGCCCAGAACAGACTTCCGGAAGTGGCATCCACGCACTTCTGGCGGTCCGTTCTGGCCTTTGCGAAAAAGGGCTAGAGCTTCAGCCGGTTTGCCGAAGTCAACAAAAAATTAGCTACCTGTTCTCCTGAACAGGTGCGAACTGGCTGAATCCCACCATTGCTTAGGACCACTTTTCACACTTCCCACCGTTGCAGCGTCCCCACGGTCACGTGATCAAAACTTAAGACGCTTGGCAACGGACTCGTACTTATGGCGGTCTTTGCAGCATCCCCATTTACATTTGCACGCTTGACGGTTGACTCACACACATGATGGTCGCAGTGTCCCAGGGTCACGTGACAAGCCATGTCAATGGGGAAGCCAGATTCCCCACCAAAGAGTCCCATCCCTCCGACTTTACCCACCACCAATCTTGGCCTCTGCTTCCAGCCGCCGGTTCCAAGGCTCGATTAAACGAGCTTTCCGATCTTTCTGACACATATCCCAAAAAGGTCCTTGCAGCCAAAGGATCAATTTGGCCCATTTTGGAAATGTGGCAGCGCTGAAGTAAAGGGCAACGCTGACTGTGCCGATGGAGCCGTTCTCTGGAAACAGCACGGAGGCTTTTCAACGTCTAGTTGTGGAAAGAGGAGCTTCGGCCAAGAATTCTCTTTATTTTCTACTTCACAAGTGCTGAGAGGCCCAGTCGAGAACACAAGGCCCAGCTGACCTATGCTGGAGACGAACAGAAAATGCAGAATGCAGGCAGTCCTCGACTTAACAGCCCTTCTTTTAGTGACCGTTCAAAGCTCTGGCAGCATTGAAAGAAGTGACTTAGCTCCGTTGCTCGCCCTTACGACCATTGCGGGGTTCCCCACAATCATGTGATCCAAATTTGGGCACTTGGCAGCCGGCAGGTATTTATTTACGAGGGTTGTCCCGTCCCGGGGTCCTGAGGTGACCATTTCCTGCCTTCCCAGCCGGCCTCCCGGAAAGGCAAAGTCAATGGGGGAAACCAGACTTGCTTATGGACCGCAGGGTTCCCTCAATGACTGCAGTGGTTCACTTAACGACGGTTGCAGCAAAGGTCATAAAATCAGGCAGAAAGAAAGAAAGAAAGAAGAGAGAGAGAGAGAGAGAGAGAGAGAGAGAGAGAGGAAGGAAGGAAGGAAGGAAGGAAGGAAGGAAGGAAGGAAGGAAGGAAGGAAAGAAGGAAGGGGAGGGAGGGAGGGAGGGAGGGAGGAAGGAAGGAAGGAAGGAAGGAAAAAGAAAGAAAGAGAAAGAGAAAGAAAGGGAAGGAAGGAAGGAAGGAAAGGAAGGGAAAAGAAAAAGAGAGAAAGAGAAAGAGAAAGAAAGGGAAGGAAGGAAAAAGCGAAGAAAAAAAGGAAGAGAGAGAGAAAAAATTAAACCACATAAAGTCAGGCTAAACCTCACTTTTCTTTTATTTTTCCAGAGACATGGCATGCCTGAACTCAGTTGGCCCTGGGAAAACTCTCTTATATTTTTATTTCTTTTAATTATCACATTACATTGTTATCATAATATATTATTATATGTTTATCTGCCCCCCTTTTTAAAAATCTAACTCCAGGCGTTAAGCGTACCTAATACTCCATCCTACCTCCTATTTTCAACGCAGCCCCAAGCAAGCGGACAAACCAGGCCAAGTGAGTATCTCCTCCACCCATGAGGGCCTGGACAGCTGGACATCCACACACCCCCTCCCCATCCCTAGCCCCCTGCTTCTTCTTTTAATGCTGTCATCTTCTGAGCACTCCTGGACTGGGAGGCCTCTTGCCAGAGGCCATCGGCAAGGAAAGTGCAATCCCATTACAGACAGGGAGCTAATGCGAGCTGACCTGCCCTTAAGGTAAATCGTGATAACTCCCAACATAATCCAGAGCTTGCTCAGAATTGCAACTGCGTGGCTCAAACCGACCCAGACTAAACCTGGTGAAACCTAAACGCACCCCTGCCGATTTCTTGATTCTCAGCTTTCTGTTACTAAGTTTATAGCCGTCCTCTAGGCCTGTCTTACGTCTAATGCTACAGATTCTCCCGGTGCTATTTTTTTAAAAAAGTTTTGATTTTATTTGATTTGATTGGTGTTGGTAATGCCTTGATAAGACCACACTTGGAATACTGCATGCAGTTTCGGTCGCCACGATATACAAAAGATGTCGAGACTCTGGAAAGAATGCAGAAAAGAGCAACAAAGATGATCAGGGGACTGGAGGCTAAAACATGTGAAGAATGGTTGCAGGAATTGGGTACAGTATGTCTAGTCTCATGAAAAGGAGAACCAGGAGTGACATAATAACAGTCTTCCAATATTTGAAGGATGCCACAGAGAAGAGGGAGTCAAGCTATTCTTCAAAGCACCTGAAGGCAGGACAAGAAAAAAACAGATGGAAACTAATCAACCTAGAATTAAGAAGAAACTTCCTGACAGTGAGAACAATTAACAGGTGGAACAGTTTGCCTCCCACAGTTGTGGGTGCTCCATCACTGGAGGTTTTAAAGAAGAGACTGGACAACCATTTGTCTGAAATGGTATAGGGCAGTGATGGCGAACCCTTTAGAGACCGAGTGCCCAAACTGCAACCCAAAACCCACTTATGTATTGTCGGGTGCCGGGTGGGCATGGCCCATTGGATGGGCATGGCCCATTGGGTGGGCATGGCTGCGGTGGTAACAGCAGACTGGGTGGGACTAAAAAGTTCAATCAATCAATCCCAACTTTGTGAGATCTTTTTTTTTCCCCGCGAGAAGTTGAAATTGATTGATTGATTGAACCTTTTTTTTTTGCAGACGGCAGCAGAGGCCTAAAGCGAAAAGGTTTTATAAAACCCAGCTGAAGGCCTAGGACTGGGGTGACAGGGCTTTGCATGCCATAGGTTCGCCACCACAGGTATAGGGTTTCCTGCTTGAGCAGGGGGTTGGACTAGAAGACCTCCAAGGTCCCTTCCAGCTCCCTTCCGGTGTTGTTTTTCTATCTGCTTTTCTTTTTTTGGAAGAGTTTTTGCAATGAGTGGCTGATATTTTGTGCAAAGACGGTCTGTGCACTAAATTATCTGTTCTGACTGCACACATTCAGAAGTGGGCTAAAAGGAGAAGGGTGTGTTGCAGAAAGAACAAAAAGGCGTTTAATGAATTCGGCCCCAAACAAACTCAACTGTTACGCTGACTTCAGATAGTTAAGTTGTGGGAAGCCCTAACTCCAGTCAGCTGAAAACATTATTGCGGGACTCACTGCCAAGGTCAGGCAAAGCAAAACATATGTTCTGAACCCTGATTGGCTGTGGCAATCAAACCCCGCCTTCCTCTGCAAGCCTGGCCAACCGGGAGGAGGCTTGTGACATCACGAAGCCTTGCCAGTACTTGCCAAGAACAAGGACCCATGGGATATTAGGCATTCTTTAAAGCAGTGCCTTCTTAAACTTTCTGCTCTTCTCTTCCCACTTTTAAAATTTTTGGGAGCTTTGGCTTACGTACTGTAGGGTGTATTTATCCACAATTACCCTACTCAGAAATAAAACTGGTGCATTCGGGGAATATGGATTGAATCGTGTAAAAAACAGCCAAACTAAAAACCATTAGATACAGTATTAGCACAAATTAAAGATCACTCCTGCATTTGTTTTGAGAAATTTAATAGAAATTTAATAGAGAGGAGAGAAACCTTTTTTGTTTTAAGTTTTGCAAATATCTTCAGCAAATATCTGATCGTTTTGATTTTGCGGACCTGTTTGGAGAGGGTCTTGGGGAAATCCTCCAATCACATTTTGAGAAATGCCGTTTTCGATGGTGACTTGAGTCCAAGTCATTGACTGCCAATAAGATCAGATGGGTTCCAAGTACAAAAAAGCAAACCAACTTAGTTGAGCACTAATTTTTGGTGTGCATCAAGGAGATTTGTCTATGGCAGGGGTCTTCAAACTTGGCCCTTTTATGACTTGTGGACTTCAACTCCTAGAATTCCTCAGCCAGGCATGCCTGGCTGAGGAATTCTGGGAGCTGAAGTCCACAAGTCATAAAAGGGCCAAGTTTGAAGACCCCTGGTCTAAGGAGATTCTCAGTCGTCCAGGTCATAGTTAGTTGTCCCAAAGATGCTTTTTCACGAAGCAATTGGACCTTCTTGTTTTTCTTTGAAGGCTCCACACCCATTTGATTTCTCAGGTGTTCCTGAGGACACAGACAAACCTCCAAGTGGCCTCAATGACTCTCTAAAAGAAGGCAAATGACCACCTGTCTGCAAGGAGTATAAATCCTTCCCTTTCCCCACCATCCAGTCAGAACCTGAAGAAGCTTCTGGGATGAGAAGCGAAACGTCTTCAAAGGAAAACAAGGAACTCCAGCTGCCTTGTGAAAAAGCATCTTTAGGACATCAAGGAGATTTCTGCATGAATGGATAATGCAGGTTGTCCTCCCTTAGCGACCGTTCCAAATTACAACCTACTTGATCAAGAGGACTTCCAACCCGTATCCAATGTTCTGATGGGCGACAACCCCCTGCTGCAGTCACATGACCACACTTCGGTTGCTCGGCAACCGGACCACATTTGCAGCCGTCGGTAGCATCCCGCAGTAACGGGAACCACATTTTATGTCGGTTTTGCTGAAACTTTCTTCTTCTTTTTTTTGATAAAGCAGCACCATAGCGAACAGTGGCTTCACTTAATGACCGGAGCGTTCACATCACAGGGTGCTCACACTTACAACCGCCACATTCTCTTAAAGACCACAGCAAAAAAATTTGGGGGGGTAAAATTGAGTCGGTCGTGAGACCCAACTCATTTTATAACCATTATGGCTTATGACCGTAATGGACAGGCAGGCTCCATTACGGTTGCAACCTGAGGATTATCTGTAATGTATGCACTCCCCTGCCATCCCATCTAGTCACAAGGAGAAAAACCACAGGAGAGAAGACACGACATCGGTGCTAAATGGAAACCAAGCAAACTTTGGAGAAGAGTCACCGGGCATGTGTTCAGCAAGAGGCAACAGAAGCACCAGTTAAAGGAGTGGGAATTTCCCCCCCTCTTTTTTTTTTTAGGACTTCAAAAGACTTCTCCCTTCCCTGAACCCCCCCCCCTCCTAGAGGAGGAGAAATAAAAAAAATGCCTATGAAATCTCCAGGGGGGGAATTTAAACAAGAGACACCCCCAAGCCTTGAAGATGAAAGAATCTCCACGGATAGAAGTGAGGACAAACCCACTGGCGGCTTCAAATGCATTCACGAGGTTCAAAGCCATCTGCTTACCTAAGAATCAACCTGGGGGAGAAGGAACAAAGGAAGCCCCCCCCTCCCCAGTCTCCCCAGCCTCTCTCCAGGCAGGGCCTTTGCAAACTGCTTGCTCAGCAGCTGCGTGAAATAATAATAATAATACCTTTCTCGGTAGAGGCTAAGGGTTTTATTCTGGGAGATCATTCCTTTCTGGAGATAAACAAGAGTTCTCTGGAAGGGCGTGTTAGGGAGACTCGGTGTCCCATGGTGCTTGGCAAGCACACTGTTCAAAAAATTCAACACAGTCGCTGAACGAAGGGTTAAGTTGAGGACTAACCCATACTCTTAAAATAGTTTGGCTGGAGAGCAGATGAGCATCTGGACATCAACTCTGCTTTTTGTCTTACAGCAGGGGTGTCCAAATTTGATAATCTGTGGATTGGTGACCACCTTGACAATGTGTAGACATCCTGGCTGGAGTTGAAGACCTGCAGACTCTGACTCCAGCCAGCCAGGCTGGGTAAATCTGGGAGTTGAAATCCACAAGTCTTAAAGTTGCCAAGGTTGGAGTCTTAGGATGGGTCAAGGTGAACTTCAATCCTGTGTAGGCCCTCTTGGGCTTTTTTTTTTTTTAAAAAATATATTTTATTGGTTTTTATCAATAACAATCTCCAGTGCCTGGTGTACATACAGCCGTGTTGTCTTGGTTTATATATTTGAGGGGGGGGAAGGCAATAATAATTAATGAACAGTCAATAATGATTAAATTTGATAATTTCATATTAGCATGTTAATTAATAAAATATTTCTTTGATCTTCCCTTCTCCCATTCGTATTCAAGGTTGAGGCCCTCTTGGGCTTTTGATTAATTAGCCATTGCGTTTTCTTGGTGACAAAAATGCTTTCCCAATTTTTTTTCCTTCTCACCTGATGCTTCCAAAGCGTGTGAGCAATTGTTGAGGTTTTTTTTTTTGCTCACCTGCCTGCGTTGAGCAAGCATTTTTCTTGCTTTGTAATTATCTTTTAGTCCAACCAGTGGCATCGGTTCTTAAAACAATTGCAGGATCAACTCCTCATCTTCCTAAGGTTAAGAACCCAATTACCAACTTTTTCCCAGGCTAATCTCTGCCCGAAATCTACAGACGCAGCAACATTTGTTTTAAACTACCTGCTTAGCCTCCAGACTAGAAGCTTTGAAGAAGAAAACAAAACAGGGTTTGGGCTGCAACAAGCCATCACAATCACCCATTATTGCACTACTGGTTGAAACTGCAGAGATTAAGAATGTAAGAACTGCATTTGCTGGTTCAGACCACCCGCAACTTCTAAGAGTGGCACCCCCTTTTTCTGTTTCCCTCTTGGAACCAACAGGCACCCCCATGTGGAAACAACTTCCCAACGGGCGATTTTCCCTAGCATCAGCCCCTTGTAGCTAGATTGCTCCTGCATTTGGAAGTTCTATTCCCCCCCCCAGCTGAGCTGCCAAAAAAAAAAAAAAAGGGGAGTGTCAAAAGAAATGTTTGAGAAATGTTTCCCAAATCTTTTGGATCTGGAGGAAATCAGCAAGGAAGTAATTATCTGCTTCTGGTAGAGAAAGAAGGAGATAAAAATAGGCACCGCCGGTTTGCTAGCGTGAGGGAAGAGTTTATGATGAAATGCTAATTTTAACTGCGGTTGAGCCGACCAATTTTATTGTCTTCTTCGGCCCAGGCTGCTTCTGTCTTCGGTTTGGCAGCCAAACCTGTGCAGTTTAATCAAAGGTAGGCGGTTCCTCAAAGGATGCGATCCAAAAAATTGAGGAAAGTTATTATTTTTGTTTCTGTTGGATCCGCTTTACAAATTGAAGAGGGAGCGCCAATTCACTTCAAACTTTGTCCATGGTTTTTTTTGCCTGCGGTGGGGGGCGTTCGTGGGGCAAAGAGTGGGAGCCCCTGTGATAATACGGACTAAAATTTAATCCTTAGCAATGGCAGATGCCTTGATGGGTCATCTAAATCAGGGGTCCCCAACCCCCAGTCCGTGGACCAATACCGGCCCCTTGCAGGCCAGCAACCGGCCCGCACAAACAAGCAAAGCCCTATTCACTGGATGCGGGCAGCACACAAAACCACACACCCTCCGGTCCGCGAAAAAAACCTCTCTCCACAGAACTGGTCCCTGGCGCCCAAAAGGTTGGGGACCTCTGATCTAAATCCTTAGCTTTATTCCTGTGGCAGGGGGGTGAGGAGACCAATGTAGTTAGGATTTTAGGAAGCTGTGGTCCCGTATAATTTGAGGACGATCAAAAAGTTGGTGGTGTTTAACTTTCTCTGTTCTGAATCTGTGGAAGTCTTTTCCACTTATACATGTAGTCTCTCGACTGAAAATTCATTTAGTGACTGTTCAAAGCTGGAACAGCACTGAAAAAAGGTCACTTTTGACCGTTTTTCACACTTAACAACCGTCACAGCATCCCCCACGGTCACATGATCAAAAGTCAGATCCTGGGCCAGGGATTCATATTTATGACGGTCGCAGTGTCCTGCAATCACGTGATCCGCTTCTAACGAGCAAAAGCAATGGGGAATCCAGATTCACTTAACAACCGTGTTACTAACTTAACAAACAATTCACTTAACGACTGTGGCAAGAAAAGTCACAAAATGGGGCAAAACTCAATGTTTCACTTAGCCACATAAATTTGGGGCTCAATTTTGGGGTCGTAACCGGAGGACCTCCTGTATATTTCCCAGGTTATGGAATGTATTTCCTTGGTTTCCCCCCAGCTCCACGCTTGGGGAAATTCGCAAAGAGATTTTTCTTTCACCTTTGTGCTGATAATCAATGCTGGTCCTCATTTTTCATTCATTTTCACTCTGGGGATATGGGAAGAATTTATAAATATATATAACTGTGTTAGAAATATTTCAACTTGTAAACACACACAAGGAAACACCCAAAACTCAATTAACACAAGGTAAACATAATTATAACTCCTCACAGTTCACAGGAAGAGACCCAATCCACATCACTGGATTTAATCAACCCCTTCTCCGGGGTCAACACACACACACACACACACACACCTCAAGCGTCATCCTAGAATCAGCACATACACACTTCCACACTCAGGACAAGCTCCCCTATAAAACCACCTTTCTGTGCCCCATTTTCTCTGCAGTGATCCTCATAGGCAAACCTCTTTGCTTTGGGGAATATATAATTCTCCTTTCCTCACAGCTGTCTGGATTTCATTTTTATTTATCCTTGCGCAACCCCAGCTCAAGTGGGAACCCCAAATATTCTTCTGACAAGGAGTTTTAAAATTTTGGCAAGGCACATTGAATATTTCCCAGAATAGGAAGGCCAAGCACAATTTAAATAAATTGAACTTAGTGACTTAAGTAAAACTGGAGAAGATTTTTGCACCATCTTCTTTTATTAGAAATCCAGGAAGAACAAGGAAGGGCTGGGGGTGAGGAATGGGACTTACAGTATTCCTAAATGTTGCGCCATCCATTGCCTAATTCTCTGGGAGAGAAGAATCAGGAAGCTGAGCAAAGCTAATCACCCATGAAATCTACAGCAAAGGAAGCATTGTTTCTGGGCCCTGAGTAAAAGGAGGCTCTTATCTTTTAGATTTTTTTTCTACCCTATTTTGGAAGCCTTGAAACAGGAGACGGGTCTGTCCAGCAATGCAAATGTGAAAAAATCAAGACTCTAAAATGCATACACTACAGGAATGTATTTTAACGCCCTTCTGAGAGTGTAATCCAAATACATTTGCAATCCTGCAAGGAACATTAATTTGGTAGTGTCACATGGTGACCTTGAGGCCTTCTTCTGCAGAAAGAAGACAAGTCATTATTTTTATTTGCCTTTAGTACTATGACCTGAAAATTAATGGATGTCCATCCAGATTTATTTTTATAGGACATCCTATATCTGCAAAAAACATTGCCACAACTCATGCCTTCTGGTTATAGGGTCTCCTAAGGCTAATGGGGATCGTGGTTAGGATGCTGGACCACCACTGGAGAGACCCAATTCACAGAGTTCCTCTTGCCTAGGTGCGACTAGAACTTACCATCTCCTGGTGATTGGCCCAAAGTCCCCCAGCAGTTTTCATGCCTAAAATGGGACTAGAATTCACAGACTCCTGGTTTCGTGCCTAAAACAAAACTAGAATTCATAATCTCCTGGTTATTGGTCCATAGTCATATTCAGTCAGTTTTCATGCCTAAGGCGGAACTAGAACTCACCATCTCCTGGTGATGGGCCCAAATTCATCCAGCTGGCTTTTACGCCTAGAGCAGAACTAGAACTCACCGTCTCCTGGCTCCTAGGCCACATCTTAACTACTACACCAAACTGGCTCTCCAAGGCCTTTCCAGAGAGTGTTCGGTGTATAAACTACAAGAAGTTCAGAGATCTCTTTAACCCCAACCTTGCTACAACACAGAAGAATCTTTTTCAGAACAGTGAAGCCCACGAATCAGCACTAATAGCTTAACCCACTCTCCATCTCCGTCCTGGGCTACAGCTCAACCGGGCTTTAGAAAATGTTTGCCTGCATTCCTAGCCGGGACAGGAGTGCAATCAACTGTGAAACGGGACTTTTGAATTTACAACATCCATTTCTGCTTCAACACACACACACACAGGACTAAATTGTAGGAAAGCTGGAAGGGCGGGGAGCCTGGGTGGGAATGATGACAAAGGACGCCAAGAGGAGAGACAGCATTTGCTAGGAAGCAAAACTTAGCACAACTTTCTCCTAACTCCCTTGTTGTTGTAAGCTCCCATTGTTGTTGTTGTTGTTGTTGTTTTTCTCCCAAACTGTGTTGCAGAGAATTTAGCAACTTAGGGACAATTGCTCAAGGAGAAGGTGAATAACCCTGGATTGTTTTGCTTTTGTTTCAAACAGAAAGAATGTGAGGGTTTCCTGTTGTTCCTTATCAGTTTACAGGACACAGCATTGATTGCAGAGAAACTCTAGCCACCAAGGTGCCCTGCGTTAACAGAATATACACACACTTTGAAATATTGCAGGCACTTCTGAAACACACACTGCAGTGACCCACTAACCTGGTCCCCAGGCAGCCCTGGAGTTGATGATAAGAACCTGGCGCAGAAACCCAGAGAGGACAAAATCAGGAAAAGCTAGAAAAAAAACCATTCCCTTTTTTCCCTGATAAAACCCAGCTCTCTTGAGTGATCTTCGCAATCCTTTTGTAAAAGAGAAAAGCCAAGGGCCAACACCGCCCTCAGTTGGTGCCTTCCAAAAAGAGTGGACCAAAATCTCCATGACCCTCCAGTCGCTAAGACTGCTGGGTGGGGAGGATGGTCAGTGTAGTCCAGCTTTTCTACAAGATACCAAATGGAGAAGCAATTCCCAAGTGGAGCTCCTTGTGCATTTGTACAAAGTTGCCTGGAACGCAACCTCGGAAAAGTCTTTGATTTGGATCTGGTCAAGCAGAGGACCAAACTGACAGAAGGGTGACCCTAAACCAATCCATACCAAGCTGCAGACCAAGACCAAGCCAGGAGCAGAGCAGAGTCCCAAAGATGCTTTTCCACGAGGCAGCTGGATTTTCTGATTTTGCTTTGAAGACGTTTCGCGCTCTGCTCCTGAAGAAGCTGAGGAAGCTTCTTGGATGAGAAGCGAAACGTCTTCAAAGAAAAACAAGAAAGTCCTATGAAAAAACATATTCGGGACAACCAGGACCTGGAGGACAGAGAATCTCCATAGATGAGCAGAGCAGAGTTTGTCCAGACATTTGAGCCTATTTCACAAAGGAATGGTAGGTTTACTTGGAAATAAATCTGACAGCCCTCAACGGAGTCAAACCACCCATTGCTCGCATGATGGGGAGAACCAAACAGAAGTGGACTGGACTGGACTGGACTGGGAGGGCAGCGGAGGAAGGACGGGGCAGAGTTTGCAAGGAGCCGGTGGGGCAGGGAGGAGAGAGACCTTGACAGGCCCCACATCTTCATCATCTGGGACAATTGGAGGAAAACTTAGGAGAAATTTCTTCAGAACTTTGGAAATTCACAGGCCAAGCTTCTGCACCGCCCCAACCTTTATTCTATCGTTGACACCAGCAGCCATGTGGGATTGTCAGGAGGGTGTACAATTGTGATCCGAATCCGCAAAGCCCACCATTAGCCTGGGGAGGGATAGATAGAAAAGACACCATCACAGAAAGAGAGCTGAGTTCGAGGATGGCTCCTTTGACTTTGCTTCTTCGTGCACAAGCAAAGACTTGGCACAAGCGTCCACGCCATTCTCCATGAACTCAAAGCCATTTACATCATAAACAAAACGGCTTGTAGAACATGTCTAGAGACAGCTTGCTAGTGTCACACATTCTTGGCCAGAATTAGAAAGGGGGGGGGGGTACAAGGGAAAAATCAACTCTTACAATGTGACAAGCTTAGGTTGTTTACAACTCTAGGAGAAAATTGATGTTTGGAATAGAATTAAAGCAACAATTCCAAGCAACCAATTTGGGCGGACCCTGGGCCTTTTTATCATCCGACAGTGATGCAGCTTTTGGCACTTCATCGTATTCCTGCCCTTCACGTTCCCCTTTCCAATTTAGGAGCCTAGCAGGCCAAATCCACCAGGCCAGAAAAAGCAAAGGGACCACAAGCGTGGACAGCTGGTTTGGACCACTTGCTTCCTTGAGAGACAGCTGGATCTCTGTAAAAAGAGGGGATTGTCTAGAGATATTCTGATTAGAATGTTACAAAAAGGCTTTTGTGGGCACAAAATCTATTTGGGTCTTCAGAGAATCCCAAAACTCTCAGCTATTTGAGGAGGATGCAACCCACACGGAATCTGGAGGAGCAGGTGAAGTTCTCAAGAACTTAATCTCATCTTGAAAAGGGTGCATCATTGGATTTGATCAGGGAGGAGAAAGGTAAAAAAAACAACTTTTAAGGTAAAAAGATGCCTGATGACCGTGTATATTTATTTATTCATGTAGCTGTCTTGGCAACGCAACAAAAGCAGTTTCCTTCAGCTTTTTCTGGGATGTTCTTTGCTTGCCTACATCCCAGGAATTTCTCCTAGTGGTTCCCATATCCCTTAACTAAATAGATTTGACCCCGCTTGGCTTCCAAGGCCAGAGAAATTTCCCTGAATAAATTATTTATTCCTTTATTAAATTTGTATAAAGTGACCCAGTGAGCTGGGGCGGTTTGTAAAATGAAAAAAAAAAAAACCACAGGAAAAGAGTCATAATAAAAAATGCCATCATAAAAAGGTGCAAAAAAAGTCAGGAAAAATTGGACAATCACAAAACAACACGCATTTATTCGGAAGGGGCTTCATTCACCTGAACCAAAAGCCTGCTCGAATTAGGATTGCAAACTACAGCTCCAGCAATAATCACAAATGGCTAAAACTTTCAAGAGAGGGCAGACTGAAAATCAGAGATAATTTTCAGCAAGTCGTTTCTGATAATTAACTCAGTTCCTTTCATTTTTTATCAACTTTTGGTCTCGTTTTTTCATGGCAACAAGACTGTATTTTTTTTTTTACAATCGGATGATTTAAGAATTACTCTCTCTGAACTCGGCAAGTCAAAAGCAGTTTTGTTGTGTCTGAAACCGATTCTTGCATTGGTCTTGTTTTTCCGCTGTTCTATCGGAATACAAGTAAGGGTTGTCAGATGTTACGTCCCATTGATTTTATTACCATAAAATGCTTTTTTGGGGCTGGTAGGGGAGAAAAACCAACATAAACAAGCCTCAATTAATTTTTAATTGTTGTACCAAAGCTTTCCTCTTTCCTCTTCATCTCTCCCCCATCACATCCAAACACATTTGCTCTGTTTTAAAAAAACTATAGATGCCTTGCCTTATCGCCAGACTGGGTGTTCGAGCAGCTAACAGCTCAGTTAAAACAAGCCTAAAATATCACATAAAAGTCCAAGCCAATAATAACAGCAGACAAGCAGCAGCCAGTGAAATTAATAAGCAAGATCTTTATGACTTGTCATCAAAGACCTGGGAGATTAGCAAAATTTTTAACCTGATGCCTAAAGGATTTGTTGTGTTGGGCCAGACTAAGGTCTCTGGGAAGGAATCCCACACATATCGCAAAAACTGTGTATTCAAGAACTGCCCTGAAGCTGGAGGGGTCAATGAGATTCTTACCAGTGATGGCTTTTAAGTCCCAGACACCAAGTGGGGGGTGATGGTGTAGTGATTAAAACCACTACTGCAAATTTTGCAAAGGAAGAAACTAAAAGTGGGTAAGGATCCGTACTGACAAAATAGATTTGATGGATTGTTTGGGAAAAGTGTGCAATTCAAACTCAAAGCTGGATGGTTTAAGTCTTCTGGACCGGAAATTGTTCTAATGATTGGCGTGCTGGAGGAATTAAAAAAGAAGAAGAAGGGGGGAAAAAGAACATTTCCCTAGTCCATGGAATTTTTGCAATCACACCCTTGCTCTCTGACTCAGGTGATGCTTTTGGGTATATCTTAGGATAGCCTGGCAAATCAGGATTAGCAGGAGGAATCAAGACCTGGAATCAATATTTCAATATTTCATCAGTGGGTATTAGAGGATCGCTTCCTGGTGCCATGTTTTTGGGGGTTTTTTTATAGAGAGCCGTTCAGAGTCCCTTTTGAAATCGGACGGCCACAAAACTGAATAAATATGTAGGTAAATAAATAAAAATCATCTCCCATTTCCCCCAAATCATCATGTTAGCAGGAAGCTGTATGAGACTGTGATCAGACGGTAACACAATTATCTGTATATTTTGCAAGGAAACATAAAAAGGTGTGTGGTCCCTGAAAGGGGAAGTTTGTGCCATTTCCTTGAGGAACTCATTTTCTCAGTAAGAACTGGCAAATTCCAAATCACAGCATTATTCTAATCTACTTGTTATATTTACCCAGGGGCATCTATCCTCTGAAGTACAAAGTGTGTGTGTTAGATGAACACTCATATAGAGCAAAAGCCACGCAGGCTGCCCTTTTTGGCCTTTTATTAATAGCCAAAAGGCCAAGCAAGTCCTAACTCATTCATGAATGGAATTAGCAAATGTTTTTGCAATTAAAGCTGCAAGCATTTGCATGGGGCCCTCAGAACAATGAATCTCTCTGTTGCCAAGTGAAAAAGGATCCAATATCAGCTACACTGAGCTGACCAAGCTGCACATTCCTAAATCTTTCCTCCTCAAGATAAGCACTTAGAAGATGGGGGAACTGGGAAACCAATGTTTTTATATAACGAGACAGGAGCAAAGATTGTCTCCTGCAAAAATGATAAAGAAGGCAAACCACAGGGGGGGTGGGGGATACAGTCCACACAAATATTACACTTCTTTGTGTCATCCAAGTGTTAAATATGAGCACATTCTAAATGGTGTACATATGGAGGAAGGGGTGGCTAAGTTCAAAGTAAAGTTTCCACTCTGTTGTTTTTTTCTGGCTTTGCTTTATTCGACTCCCCAAAATAGTTTTGAGTAAAACATTCCATGTGCCAGCTGTTCTTATTTTTTAAAAAAGAAAATAAATAACTGATACTTTTTTATGAGACTTGTTGAAGAATAAAATACAAATGAAAATGAAAATAGGGTGAAAATGGGGGAGGGAAAAGAGGAAAGAAAGAAGTGTGGGATAAAGGGGGGGGG
>NW_015387696.1:0-35000 GCF_001527695.2 Protobothrops mucrosquamatus
CAGTCACACTCGGCCTTCAGAAGAAGATCAACAGAGCAAACCACTTCCCAAAATGCTGCCAAGAAACCTCCAGAGCCTTCTCCAGGGAGCCACCAGGAGTTAAGACTGGTCTAAAGACAGATACGCATGCAAAAGAGGGGGGGAGATAGCAAAAGGAAAAAAGGTGGATTCCTCCCCTATCATGACCAGTGATCTTGGGTTCTTGTTGAATAGGAGGATCGATGGAAGAGAAATATTAGAGAAAACTTAGAGAAACTGGTGCTTTTACCCATGAAATATTACCTCAATATTGATTCAGTGATTATTTATTTGGTTGGTTGGTTGGTTATGAAATTTAGAGGCCACCTGACTGCAGGATGACTTTGATCATCTTACACTTAAAAAGATAGAAAACTGTATAAAAAGAGAAATAATTTATATCCGTACACAGCACATTCCATATACCATAAATGTAACTGACAGACGCTCCACAGCCCCCTACCCCAAGGCCTCGAGCAGGGGCAGGCAACCTTGGCTCTTTTATGAGGCGTGGACTTCAACTCCCAGAATTCCTGAGCCAGCCATGCTGAGGGGAAAGGGAGAGGTTTCCAAGCTGAGCCATGCTGGCTCAGGAATTCTGGGAGTTGAAGTCCACGAGTCATAAAAGAGCCAAGGTTGCCTACCCCTGGCTTAGGGGAATAGCTAAGTTTCTAAAATGGAAGCAAGATGGATCTCTAGGGGGGCGGCATTCCCGAGGGAGGCAAGTGATTGCCAAAATAGGTAAACTCTTCCATAAAACGTCTTGGAAATGCAGTAATCAGATTGGATCCCTCTTTCTCAATTGGTTGCAATGCTGTAAAGCCCAACAATTCTGGAAGATTTAATGCAGACCGAGTCAAATATTAAAGGTTGAATTTTTTTTCCATCCAACTGTTTTTCTATTAACTGCTAAATATTGTATTCCCATTAAGCACATCAATTTGGCTTTGTGTAAAGCAACAGCTGGAAAGACACTTGATGCCTTTTATTGGAAAACCTGTATAATTCCTTCTATAAAAGAAACTAAGTTGTGTGAACATGAATCAGTGTAAGAAATAACCTATTATCTCTCTCTTAGGAATGCTCAGAGTCACCTCATTAGTTCTAATGTTTTTTAAACACAGAACAGGATGGAAGGAATTGCGAAGCAAGAGTGAACATTCAGATTGCTGATAGAAATTGAAAAACTGATAACACAAAATTCGGAAAACCCTTTTCTTTGAAATGCTCCTTTTCGTTCTGACTCTTCCTTGGGCTTCTTTCTCTTCTAAGAATGGCTGGGCAATTTTTTTTGCTTTTCTCCTCCCAGAGATTGACAGCCAGTTTTAGCCTCCAGATTAGAGGTCTGGAGGCTAAAACATATAAGGAACGGTTGCTGGAATTGGGCATGTCTAGTTTAATGAAGAGAAGGATGAGGGGGGACATGATAGCAGTGTTCCAATATCTCAGGGGCTGCCCCAAAGAAGAGGGAGTCAAGCTATTCTCCAAAGCACTTGAAGGCAGGACAAGAAGCAACGGGTGGAAACTAATCAAGGAACCTAGAACTGAGGAGAAACTTCTGGACAGTTAGAACAATTAACCAGTGGAACAACCTGCCTCCAGAAGCGGTGAATGCTCCAACACTGGAAGTTTTTAAGAAGAAACTAGACAGCCATTTGTCCAAAATGGTATAGGGTTTCCTGCCTGAGCAGGGGGTTGGACTAGATGACCTCCAAGGTCCCTTCCAACTTTATTATTATTATTATTATTATTTTTCCTGGCAAACTATGCCGCCGCCTGCCTTGGGTCCAGGGGTGCAGATGCCGTGAGAGAGGCATTCATCTAGCACTTCATCGGAACATGTGATGGGCACAGTACCAAAATCCCGTATCTCCGTGCTTAGAAATCCCATTAGGTTCAACAATATTTGTTCTCTAATAGGATTGTGGCTTTAGTTACTCAGCCTGCTATAATAAGTTAAATGTTTGGGTTATGGAAGAGACTTTTATCAAGAATAAAATGTTTTAGGGTGTTTCTTTTAAGTACACATATTTCAGTTGTTTGGGCAATAAATAGCAATTTAATTTAGGAACCACAATAGTTATCTTCAAAGGGACATCTTGAGGACAAAATTGTGGCAATAGTATGTGATTATTGCTTCCTTATTGCTGAGCAATGTGAGAGCATCTGTGAGCAGACAGCCCACTCAACAGGCTGTCTGTATTTTCTCTGTATGAAACGGTTCCGCTGAGAAAAATGTTTAGACTGAGGATATATACAATGCCTAGATCAGGGCTAAGCAACCTTGGCTCTTTTATGACTCGTGGACTTCAACTCCCAGAATTCCTGAGCCAGCATGGCTCAGCATGGAAACCTCTCCCTTTCCCCTCAGCATGGCTGGCTCAGGAATTCTGGGAGTTGAAGTCCACGCCTCATAAAAGAGCCAAGGTTGCCTACCCCTGGCCTAGATGATCAACACATTTCCCTCAACCATAAAAAAAAATGATCAAAATTCACTTTTGTTTTGTAATAAAAATTTATAAGGATCAAAAAGAAAAAGAAATTCCAGGCACAACCTAGGCCTCAGCCCACATCATACTGTCCATCGAAGTAACCAGGAAGGCATTAAAATCTCAGCCGATCAGCGAGAAGATGCTGTTTGATGAGATTGTGCCAAAGCTCCTTGCTCTGAGGAAAGTGAGGGACACAGCAAAAGGAAGGGAGGGATCACCTCCTGGAAGTGGCTTAGCTCAATTTCTGAGTCGTCATTTTGCCCAAAGAGTGAGGATGAAGCCCCAAGATGTCTTACAAAGACGGGGCAAGTCACAGACAGCCTGAACACCAACCAGCCGTCCAGGGATTCTCTGGCGTTTTTGGCCTTGGCTTGGTACTGTTTCATTACTTTCAGAGCTGCAGATGTCAGAAAAAAAGCTACCTGAAATGAAGGTTTTCCTGGATGCATTTACATTTTAGAAAGAGGAACTGGAAATTTAGAGGAAGGCAAAAATATATTCTAAGCTCTCAGGGCCGATGCTAATGCTGGTCAGGGGGCCTCAAGGCTTACCTAGGTTGCTGATTCCTCCAGACTTCACGAGGAGTTTATTTAGCCCTGAAAATTGTTGTGAAATGCAGAAAGGACTTACAGAACTTGCAAGAATCATTTCAGGTGATTGCATGTAAAGAGCGCAAGCACCACAACGGGCAGGTAAAAGAATGAGTGGTGTCCTGCAGCTTGTCTGCTTGTCTTGCAATAGTGAAACCATCTGGAGCACAAAAAAACACACTGGTCATTTCAAAAGCTTCCATTAGTTCCAACATCATCATCCAAGAAGCTAAATTCCCTCCCCTGTTGGATTCTTGCCTGTCACCTCTTAGACCCATTTTAAAAATTATTTTAGTTCTGCAGCTGAAGAGCAAAGTCATGATCAGATTCACTGCAGGGCTGCACCCTTACGCCTTGACCTGGCAAAGGAGACCCCGTTGACTGAAGTCGGATTCGGTTTGCTCAAAATTTGCATTAGGTTGTTCGGTGCCAGAAGCAAATCCAGCCCCACTGACCTTAGTTGCAGTTCAGCAGCGTTTGGCGTGCATCCCAAATCTCCTTAAATTACAGGATGAAAACATCCTGCAGCGTTTGATAAGATGCAGACCTCTATATAGCCCATGCTTAACCTGACAGGTACCATTCCTGAGAGCTGCATTTTGAAGCATTTGTCCCCAAAGGCAATAGAAATAAAAATAATGGAGTGTCTGCTCCAAAGAAACGAAATGCTGAAAAAAAAGAAGAATCTCCAGAAGTAACCAGCTGAAAAGAAAAAAAAAAGGATCAAATCTCACAGGAATCAGGAGGGAAAATCTTTACTGAAAAATGCATCCCAATGTGTTTTAGAGAATTTCATTTCTTCTTCGGGGCAATTCTTCTGGTTAACTAAAAGGAAGTTGGGATCGATGCGAGCTTGCTCTATCGCCACACAGGGAGCCCCAGTAAAACATTGGGTTGACAAAAATATGAATCCGGAATGCTGGAAATGTAAAAATAAGGAAGGAACATTCTATCACATGTGGTGGCTGTGCCCTAAAGCAAAGAGCTATTGGGAACGGATAGGGAACTGGATACAGGAGATAACTAAGGTGCAAATTGAATTCAAACCTGAACTATTTCTTCTGGGTATTCAAAGATGGAAAAGCAACTCCAGCACATCATTATACATATATTGACAGCAGCCCGTATAGTATACGCTCAGTGTTGGAAGGGTGAAAACATACCTTCAAACGATATTATATAAAATTCTTGAATGCGCGGAAATGAATAAACGTAAAGGTCACAGCAGCTGTCCACAAAAGTATTTTGCCTTATTTTGTGGAGCCAAGGCATGCACCTTCACATTTAATCTCTCGTGGATAGATGGCAGTCTGGTCTCGGGTATTTTAAAATAATTTTTTGCGTGGAACTGGCAATTAGCTGAGTTCAAAGAGATATGATTATATACAAAATTCTTGAATGCGCGGAAATGAATAAACATACGCTAGAATTAAAAGACAAGGAGGCAACAGAATTTTATGAAATATGGAACAAATGTTATGATTGGCTAGAACAAAGAAAGAAAAAGACATGATTACTGAGGTAAATAAATTGTAAATAATATATGAGATGTATAACACGGTTTTGTTAAGGGAGAAAATGTATTTTTTTCAGTTTTATTTTTGTTGTAAAAAAGGAAAAATAAAAACTAAAAAAACACATTGGGTTGAGAAGGAAACGCTTGCTAGACTGAGCCATGTCTAGAAACGAGAATGGCATTCGCTGGACTAAATATGGTTTGGTTGAATAAAAACCTTGTCCTGATTCAAGCAAAGGAGATTGCTGCTGGATATTACTTGATACAGGCAGAATAACTCCATGGAAGGGATGCATGCAAATGACTTTATTCATCAGGCATCCTCAAATCAATAACTTACAGTTACTGTAGAGATTCTTCAGGAATATAGGTTGTAATTTGGATCCATCACATAGGTAAAAGGAAAATAGGTTCTTCCATACTAATGGAGCACATTCTCCTCATCTCTGGGATTCATAGAGACCTTGCTGACTGGCACGTAATCAGGATATCCTGTAATAAAACAGAAATCCCTCCCAGTGGCCAATCCTAACACAGATATGACCAGGTAACATAAACTACGTTACCCAGAAGGCTATCCCTTAAGGGAACAGGTCTTAATTCCTAAGCTAACTATATACTCTGACCAGATAGCTATATACTCTGACCAGCGCAAGCATTTTGCTGCTGAATGCTCCAACTGTGGGCATCTCCAGTATGTTTGCCTGTGTTGTCTGTTGCCTCTTGGAGAAGAATAAACTGGGCATTTAATATTATCTTGTCTCAATCCAACTTTTCCTTCCATTATCCAATGTGGCCTTTTCCAAGCTTCCCCCTCAGGTGTGTTGGGTTGCAGCTCCAGAGGGGCACCCAGCAGAGAAGATATATCTTGAATTGGAACAGCTTTGAGGGTCCCGGGCAAAGACCTGGCACATCCCTCACTAGCTGGTCCTCTTGAACTGCAGACACCCTCACATTTGATTGACAGCCCCTCGGGATGGCCTTAGGCACTGCAAGGAAAGGTCACAGCAGCTGTCCACAAAAGTATTTTGCCTTATTTTGCAGAGCCAAGGCATGCACCTTCACACTTAATCTCTCGTGGATAGATGGCAGTCTGGTCTCAGGTATTTTAAAATAAATTTTTGGGTGGAACTGGCAATTAGCTGGGTTCAAAGAGAAGAAAATGATAGTCATGGAAGATCCTACGGAAATAGCACCTTTTAACTTCTTTTTCAACCCAGCTAATTGGCAGTTGAGGATCCTGACTGCCCCAGCTCTCAGTGTAAAGCTGTTCTTTTATAAATCATGTGCTTTGAATCCAGGAGTCTGTGGAATCTATAAATTGAGTATAAAGGTACAAATTGGCCATCTTCTCTGTAGATCTGAAATGAAGTTTCCATCCACTTATAGCAGTTCTCTGTTCTCTCTTTCTTGTAGCAAAATATCATCCAAACACAGAACAATTTGCCAGAAAGCAAGCTAGTGAAATTGCTCGAGGCTGTAAAAATGTTTCCCTAACAGCAGAGGCTGTCATTGTCTCAAGTATGCTGTGATCCCACACAGGTTTTTTTTCCTCTTTGAATTATACTAATGGACTATTTTAAAATGAATCTCAGCTAGGGTAAGACATTGTGTGGTGTTTCATTGATCCATTGACATTTTAATCTGGTTGATCTCTGCTCTTGTGTCTTCTGACATCTGGATAATGTAATTCTGCACTTTGGGCACTAGATGGCAGTAGATTTTGTTACTTCTGATTTCATATCTGTGTTCAAGAGAGATAAAATAGCATTCCTATTTAGTGGTCCACCAGATGCTTAGCCTGAAAAATCTCTGAATGGCCATTTGTCTGTGTTCACTGCAACACATAAAGCACTTCATCTATTTTAAGTGCTGCTTTAATGAAGTGACTAAACAAAAAATGAGAATAAAACCTCAGGTTCAAGGGTGTCCCCGGTTCTTCTGAAGTTCCTTTATTGTAGTTGGCATAAAATATTTGTGATGTTTGTCAAGGGAACTCCATGGTTTCTTAGTCCTTGATTTGCCCCCTAAAGGCGATAAGTTTTGCTGTTGCCTCTTTTTTTCTTTTTAATCTCTGCAGTTTATTGTGTCTATTTCTGTTTCATGTTCATACTTCTGTTTTTTGATCCTGCACCTCTGGGAGCATTTCAAAGCCTTAGGGCTTATTTCAAATAATTCTGTAAGACATGCACAGGTATTGTTTTTGTTATCACTTCATATAATCCACACACCCCCCCTCAGATTTATTAGAAGTGTAATTTATTACGGCCTCAGCTTTGCTCAAATGCCCCCGTCAAACTGGTGCTGCAGAGAAAACAAAAGGACAGTTTTTCAGCGTTAACATCTTCAGTTCACCCCAATGCAGCACTTGGAAGATCCAACTGGAAACAGGCTTTCACTTGGCTTTCTCAGAAACAATGTACCCTTCCCACTCCTCTCGGTCCCTTTGAAAGCAATCCTGATGGGATTCGTTCATTCATGCATGCATGCAACAAAATGAAATCCAATGGTGAAAAAAATAAGGTTCTACATTTAGGCAAGAAAAACCAAATGTACAGGTATAGTATAGGGGGTACCTTGCTCAACAGTAGTAACTTTGAGAGGGATCTCAGAGTCCTAGTGGACAATCCCTTAGACAGGAATTGTGCTGCAGCTGCCAAAAATGTCAACACAGTGCTAGGCTGCATTAACAGAGGGATAGAATCAAGATCACGTGAAGTATTAATACCACTTTACAATGCCTTGGTAAGGCCACACTTGGAATACTGCATCCAGTTTTGGTCACCACGATGTAAAAAAGATGTTGAGACTCTAGAAAGAGTGCAGAGAAGAGCAACAAAGATGATCAGGGGATTGGAGGCTAAAACATATAAGGAACGGCTGCTGGAATTGGGTATGTCTAGTTTAACGAAGAGAAGGATAAGGGAGGACATGATAGCAGTGTTCCAATATCTTAGGGGCTGCCCCAAAGAAGAGGGAGTCAAGCTATTCTCCAAAGCGCCGGAAGGTAGGACAAGAAGCAATGGACGGAAACTGATCAAGGAGAGAAGCAACCAAGAACTAAGGAGAAACGTCCTGACAGTTAGAACAATTAACCAGTGGAACAACCTGCCTCCAGAAGCGGTGAATGCTCCAACACTGGAAGTTTTTAAGAAGAGACTGGACGGCCATTTGTCCGAAATGGTATAGGGTTTCCTGCCTGAGCAAGGGGTTGAACTAGATGATCTCCAGGGTCCCTTCCAACTTTATTATTATATTATTGTTATTATTCCTGCATCAGTTGAATCAGAGGTGACTATGGAAGTTTACTGCATGCAACTTACAGCATCCAATCCAACCACAACCCAGCCAAGAACAGAAATAGCACAATTCAATTGTTTCTTCTGCATGGCTCCCAGCCTGATGATGTTCCGGAAGTCTTCCAGATCAAAGCTCTCCTCCCAATGTGGAGGGGCAGGATGCTTGTGGAGAAGTCCCGTTGGTTGTGTTTTCTGTTGTAGGGAGCGTGTATATCCAGAGACGTGGAATTTCCTTTTCATTGCTTTCTATTTTAAGCGCGAGCTTCTGGAGTCAGGCAGCCCCCACATTTTGTAAGATTAATCAAAACAAACCAGAACTTGGGTCAGTTCACAGTGTCAGCCCGCAGTTCAGCGGTCACGAAATCTGGCAGTCTATTTTGGCCAACGGGATTGTGATCTCCTCTGTTGTGAAGATGGACACTCAGGGGCTAATTTGGGGAAACTTGGGGGCTATTGCCAGCGAGCACAAAACACAACTGGGGCCATTTCAACAATCACACCCCAACGTATTAACAAAATGGCTCACTTATTAAACCATGCCTGGCCTGAGAAAATCCTGTGAAGCCCTCCCATTGGACTTTATCACCCTATCCTTGGCCTGTCTTCCCATAATCCCCCATCACTGTTGCACCTACGCAGCAGTACCTCACATGTGGAGAGCAGAGCTGCCTTTGATTGATGCACTGCACTGCAACATTGACACTCGCAATGTCAGAATTGCCATAGTAACGACTCATTTCTTACTGACTAGGTAGATAAAAATTCACCTCAGAGTCATTTCTGGCAAATGGCCAAAGGCTGTCCTCCAGGCCATCCTCTTTCCTCTGCCTGTTCTCTCCAGATATAGGGACAATTCTGTCTTCTGGTTTTAAATTTGATGAGTCCGTAAAACAAGCCGAAGTTTAGAAGCCCCTTTTGTGTGTTTCTTCAAAAAAAACGTTGTTCTGTTGTTGATTGCATGTTCCTCACTCGGCACTAAAAGGAGGGCCCAGGCCATGGGTTTGAACTGCCATCTTTAATCACGTTCCCTGGAAAGATTCTGCAGGCTGACCTGGATTCAATGGTTTTATGGATCTGGTTGCCCCCTCCCCCAGCACCCCATGAGGGTGGGAGATGCTGCCACAGCATTTGTTGCAGTGTCCATGTCACCTCTTCCTGCCTTCAGGACCTGGAGCTGTCCTCCTCCAGGAAACCCTGGAGGGGGATGTGTCCCACTTATCCAAGTCTTCTGCACCAGGTGCAGCTTCCAGAAACTTCTAAAGGGTAGCCCCATGCAAAGCACATTGCAGTAGTCCATACGACCAGGGCATGAGTGGCTAAGAGGAAGGGCGTAATTGGTGCACATCATGAATGACATTAACACAGCACTCTGGAAGCTACCTGTGAATGCAAGACTTGGGTCGGTTGCTGGGGCCCCAACTGCTGAAAATGGAGGAGGAGGAGGAGGAGGAGGAGGAAGAGGAGGAGGAGAATGGCGCCACCGAGTTCAGAGGTCAAGAGAAATTCTCTCCTCTTCTCTTAAAGATCAACAAAGACACAGCCAGATTAACATTGCCCAAGCAAATACAAATCTCTTGGTTTATTAAAACATCTCCTCTCTTTACATTAAGAATTCTGCTTACAGTAACAAAAGATACCGACATTCAGAAAGAAAAGAGAAGAAATAGCCGCATATGCCGGATCAAAACTGAATTCAGCAATAACAAGACTTTGAACGCCTCTTTCACGGCAAATAATAAAAAAAAAGTTATTCTGCACATGCCGGCCTTTGATACGCAAATACAACCTTTCGTTTCAAGGACTGAAACTATTCCAAACAGACATCGTCCTGGCAGTGTTATTGCTTAGGTGAAAGACAAAATTCAGGCAACGCTGGAGAATTGAGAGATGATTCGGTTGTGTTTCCATCAGAGCTTTCCTCAGTATTTATTCCTGACGGCAACATGTTGGCTGGGAGAACATGAGTAGATCATGTCCTTTTAAAGGAGCTCTCCTGAGACAGAACCCGCCCACCTGGTCTTCGGTCCCCCAGAAAAATCCAAGGTTGCCTGGATCACTGGAAGGAGACCCACTGCTTTGTGGAAAAGAGGTACAGTAGTGGCCCAAATTGTGGAAAGCTTTTGGGAAAAGTGTACAGTAGAAATGCCACCTTTGGTTAAGTTTCCACCCATTTTTCTTCTAATTTCTTTATAACTGTAGCCTTGTTCACTTCATAATACTATTTTGCATGGCTCTCTGGGCAACCAGTCAACTCTTTGCACCATGACTTTAATTTTATTACGTTTTACAAGCTGACTCAACGAAAGAACACAAAAAAACCTAACCAACTGGATAGTGATCACATAACACCCTGACAAATGTCCTCCTCTCAGCTTCAATACAGGACATCGATAACTGAATCCTACTGTGATCTGATTGGCTCATTGTCAAAACAAGCTGACACCTGATTGGCTCTCTAAACACACTCATTGGCTACAATCAGATGAAGGAAAGCTACCTGATATCAACCTAAGCAAGTTGTGCTTCCTTTTTCTGGTTACCTTTTCATAGAATACAGTACAGATAATTGAACAAACTTATGTTGCATTACATTATTGATTAAATTATCTTTCCATTGATATATACTTTTATGGTACTACTCCCCCCCAAAAAGTGGTGTTATTAGCCATCAAACCTCAAAAATACACTTTTCCCAAAAGGTTTCCACAATTTTGGCCACTACTGTAATGTAAACAGGGCAGACGTGGGTGAGCTGGGAAAGTCGATGCTGGTGTAAGATAAAGTAGAACCAGGAGGAAAATGGCCTGTAATCACTAGAAAAGAGGTCCCCAACCTCCGGTCCATGGATCGGTACTGGGCCACAGCATGCCAGCAACCGGGCCACACAAAGCAGCAAAGCCCCATCCGAGGGATGCAGGCAGCACACAAAACCACGCCCCTTCTGATTTGTGGAAAAACCTCTTTCCACATAACCGGTCCCCCAACCTTTTGGATTTTATCTTCCTGGGCTCCAAGATCACCGCAGATGGGGACTGCAGCCAAGAAATTAAAAGATGCTTGCTCCTGGGGAGGAAAGCTATGGCAAATCTAGACAGCATACTAAAAAGCAGAGACATCACCCTGCCAACAAAGGTGCATATAGTCAAGGCCATGGTTTTCCCAGTTGCAATCTATGGCTGTGAAAGTTGGATCATAAGACAGGCTGAGCACCAAATAATTGAGGCCTTTGAACTCTGGTGCTGGAGAAGACTCCTGCGAGTCCCCTGGACTGCAAGGCAATCAAACCGGTCAGTCCTAGAGGAGATCAACCCTGACTGCTCTTTAGAAGGCCAGATCCTGAAGTTGAAACTCAAGTACTTTGGCCACCTAATGAGAAGGAAGGACTCACCGGAGAAGAGCCTAATGCTGGGAAAGATTGAGGGCAATAGAAGAATGGGACGACAGAGAATGAGGTGGCTGGATGGAGTCACTGAAGCAGTAGGCGTGAGCTTCAATGGACTCCAGAAGATGGTAGAGGACAGGAAGGCCTGGAGGAACGTTGTCCATGGGGTTGCGATGGGTCAGACACGACTTCGCAACCAACAACACTTGAACATACTGTAGCATCACATAAGACTCTGAAATCCTGCTATGGCAAGCCATGCCATCCTCAACCTATACTAGAAAAAGGCTACTGTAAAACTAGCCATTGTCGCATTCACTGAATACATAATGTGTCCATGACAGACAGGAAGCAGCGAAATGCTCTCCCCATTTATTTGAACTTCCGTATCGTCGTCAACATGATCTCAGACCAGATCAAGGGGACCTGCACGATGCCCCAGACGTAGACCTGAATTTCAGGTAAAGATTCTGCTGTTGCAGGGCTCTGAAGGCAATCATGGAGTCCACAAATGTCACACATTAAAAAAAAGATGAAAAAAAGGTCCAACCAGAAAACAGCCTCAGCTGAGTCCCATCAGATATACAGTGGATAAATACCATGGATACCGCATCGATCAATCCACCCAATTGATAGAATGGATTTTGTTTTCTCCTGTCTGTTGTGGCTCCGTCTTGTGAGCCCCTCTTATCGGAGGAAGAAGGCTCCGAACATGAAGGAGAGGAGATGGCCAGGCCTCCCTCTCCAGGACCTTCCTCTTTGGCAAGGCCTCAGGTGTCTCCCAACGGAGAAGAGATTGACCAGGAGCCAGGTGTTTCTGAGATTGGCCAGGAGCCAGGTGTTTCAGATAGTGAGGAAGAGAAGTTGTGGCTGGATCCACGCCAGCGTAGGAGCAACAAGTGTGCACAGCAGAAAAGGAGACGTGCCAGAGATTAAGCTGAGTCACTGGACCACACCCCACAGGCTATAAAAGGGAGGTGGTGGCCATTTGGACCTCTGTGACGGACAAAAGCTGAATCTCTGGCAAAGTAGTTTGCTGTGGCTTTAAACTGTGTGTATTGTTTTTTGTTTCTGTGTGCTTGGAGTAAAAGGTCTTGGCAGGCAGCTACGGAGCTGCTGNGTGAAGTGGTGTCTGGAGAAGTCTTTAACCCTCGGCTGGCTGTTTGGGTGTGTGGGTCGGACGGGGACAGAACACTGTCTCAAATATCTCCCCTTTGCTGTTAGGATGGGACCTCTGTCTCACAGTAGGAAAACAGGCTGCTTGCTGAGGCCAGCCCATTCGAACATTGGGCCCTGGGAGGAAGGGCTGGTCCTGATGCAGAAGAGACCTTCCCTCACAGGCACTCAACTGAGTCTGGGATGGTCTCCTCCAACGCAGAAGAGTCCCCTCCATCCAGCAGGCCATTGGATGGGAGGCTAATGGAGCTGGACTCACAGGGGCAACCGGAAGTGGCTCCTTTCTGGCTGTTTGCCCTGCGCTGGAGGGAGGCATGGAAGTCGAGCAACAGCACCACGAGGCGATACAACTGCAACATCACGATCAGGATATTCTTGGCGGCAAAAAACACCAGCATCTGGTTCACAACTTGAAAATAGCCCATCAGGATCAAGCGTACCACCAGGAAAGGGCCGTCCTGGATGAACAAGCTGATGCCGATGTTCCACAGATCGGCGCTGTGTCTGCAGAGGAGCAGGTGAAAAACCTTTGTGGAGGAAGCTGCTCCATCAGAGTTGAGATGTTGCACTAGAAGGAAAAGAAAGAAAGAAAGAAAGAAAGAAAGAAAGAAAGAAAGAAAGAAAGAAAGAAAGAAAGAAAGAAAGAAAGAAAGAAAGAAAGAAAAGGGCATTTCTTTCGGGAGGTTGAAACCCATGTCATAAATCATCCAAAGACAAAGTTGTCAGACACAGCAATGGTTTCTAAGCCTGGCTGAGCCTGTAGCACAGTTCGTTCTTTGAATTGTGATTTTCTGACTAAACCAAGCTTACTGTTCACATTGTGATGACTTATAAGCTGTAACTTACAAAACTAGAACATTGTATGCATAAGGTCAGCATTTCCTAAGTAAATCGATTATCTGTTTCTATCTATCTATCTATCTATCTATCTATCTATCTATCTATCTATCTATCTATCTATCTATCTATCTATCTATCTATCTATCTATCTATCTATCTATCTTACAGTATAGGC
The DNA here is from genome assembly GCF_001527695.2 of Protobothrops mucrosquamatus. Classification (NCBI taxonomy): domain Eukaryota; kingdom Metazoa; phylum Chordata; class Lepidosauria; order Squamata; family Viperidae; genus Protobothrops; species Protobothrops mucrosquamatus. The sequence goes on from NW_015387696.1 coordinate 13,489, forward strand.
CAAAATTGTGGAAACCTTTTGAGAAAAGTGTACAGTAGAAATGCCACCTTTGCTTAAGTTTCCACCAATTTCTCTTCTAATTTCTTTATAACTGTAGCCTTGTTCACTTCATAATATTTTATATCGCTTTCTGGGCGATCAGTCAACTCTTTGCACCATGACTTTAATTTTATTACATTTTACAAGCTCATTAAATGAAAGAACACAAAAAAACTCAACCAACTTCATAGCGATCACATAACACCCTGAAAAATGTCCTCCTCTCAGCTTCAATACAGGACATCAATAACTGAATCCTACTGTGATCTGATTGGCTCATTGCCAAAACAAGATGACACCTGATTGGCTCTCTAAACACTCATGCTCATTGGCTACAATCAGATGAAGGAAAGCTACCTGATATCAACCTAAGCAAGTTGTGCTTCCTTTTTCTGGTTATTTGGCTATACTTTCCATAGAATACAGTACAGACAATTGAACAAACTATGTTGCATTACATTCTTGATTAAATTATCTTTCCATTGATATATAATTTTATGGTACTACTCCAAACAAAAAGTGGTGTTATTAGCCATCAAACCTCAAAAATACACTTTTCCCAAAAGGTTTCCACAATTTTGGCCACTACTGTATCTATCTATCTATCTATCTATCTATCTATCTATCTATCTATCTATCTATCTATCTATCTATCTATCTATCTATCTATATCTATCTATCTATCTATCTATCTACCTACCTACCTACCTACCTACCTACCTACCTACCCACCCACCCACACATCATCTATCTACCTACCTACCCATCCACCCACCCGTCATCTATCTATCTATCTATCTATCTATCTATCTATCTACCTACCTACCTACCTACCTACCTACCTACCTACCTACCCATCCATCCATCCACCTACCCACCCACCCATCTATCTATCATCTATCTATCTATCTATCTATCTATCTATCTATCTATCTATCTATCTATCTATCTATCTATCTATCTAATCTATCTATCTATCTATCTATCTATCTATCTATCTATCTATCTATCTATCTATCTATCTATCTATCATCTATCTATCATCTATTTATAGTTAAAGATGGATCTATTTCCTCATAAGACATTCCAGCCTCTCAAATCCGCCTCCTTGGCCGTCCCTGCATCTGTCCAAGGGTCTCTCCTTCTTTCTTTCACAATGATGCCTCACCTGTCTGGGCCTTCAGACTGGCCTTTCCACAGTTCCACCCTGGAGGGACCAGCCCAAGGAAAGCCAGCTGAAGCAGCTTCTGAGGAGGAGGAAGAGAGCATCATATGAGCCTGAGCACAATCCTGGGGAAACACTGACAGGACCAACCTGCTAGATCCAGAGGGAATTGCAACATGCTCCAGGTCCACACGGCTAGAATGACATATACCAGAGCATCCTTGTTCCTGGAAAAAGGAAAGGCAAGCATTTTAGAGACAAGGCACTGGCATAATTACGCCAGACACATTGGTTGGATTAAGGAGGTCTCCAACAATGGAAAACTAGAATTCGTTTCTATAATTCATAAATTATGGAACATGACCACTGGGACATGGGACATGACCACTGAAGTAAAGACAAGGATAGAGAAAGCTCGAACAGCATTCTTTAAAATGAAAAAGGTCTTCTGCAGTCACAACATAAGCCTAAGACTGAAAATCAGGCTTGTCAGATGCTATATTTTTTTTCTATCCTGCTCTATGGAGGAGAGAGTTGGTCCCTGACAGAAGGCCACCTGAAGAGACTAGAAGCATTTGAAATGTGGATTTACAGGCGGCTGTTACGTATAAGCTGGGTTGACAAGATCAGAAATGAGGAGGTGATAAGCCGCCTGGGAAAGCCAAGGGAAATCATCAAAACAATTAAAAAACGAAAATTAGAATATTTCGGACATGTGATGCGACACCCAGAAAAATACAGCATACTCCATTTAATCCTCCAGGGAAAGATTGAAGGCAAACGAGGTCCAGGCAGAAGAAGAACATCGTGGCTTCAAAATCTAACGGATTGGTTTGGACAAAACTCAGCAGCACTTTTTCGTGCGGCTGTTGATAAAAAAAGGATCGCCAACGTGATCGCCAACGTCCGATAACAGATATGGCACAAGAAGAAGAAGAATTCATAAAATGGGAGTGAGGGAATATTGTGGGTTGGAAATAATGAAACTGGGTGAAGGAAATAAGTTTAAAGTTATTTTACTGTACTAAATCATCCATTTTATAATAGCAGACCAAGCTTCAGAAAACGAAACTTCCCATCTATTGGAGAATAAATTATCTCTGTATCTCTGTATTTTAACTTGTTTTATTGCCTTGAATGTACACACATTTAAATGAGTTAAAAACCAGTTTTAGGGCACCGCTTTTTGAAAAAGGGTGAGGCATCCCCCACTTTGACTAGAGCTAACAAGGTCCAGTGATGGCAGAATATTTCCTTTGAGAGTAATAGAAAAATACCGCTGCCTTTTTAATCAGAATAAAGAGTTCATCTTTTACAAGCCTTTGAAACAGTTAAATTCACCATCCTATCATTCTGGCTTATTCACAAGCATTGCAGGTATAAGGAAAATCGGATAGTGGGGCAGCAGGCAACAGCTAGACCAGGAGTAGGCAACCCTGGCTCTTTTATAACTCGTGGACTTCAACTCCCAGAAATCCTGAGCCAGCCATGCTGAGGGGAAAGGGAGAGGTTTCCAAGCTGAGCCATGGCTGGCTCAGGAATTCTGGGAGTTGAAGTCCACGAGTCATAAAGCGGCCTAGGCCTAGGCCAGAGGTAGGCAACCTTGGCTCTTTTATGACTCGTGGACTTCAACTCCCAGAATTCCTGAGCCAGCCACGCTGAGGGGAAAGGGAGAGGTTTCCAAGGTGAGCCATGCCGGCTCAGGAATTCTGGGAGCTGAAGTCCACAAGTCATAAAAGAGCCAAGGTTGCCTACCCCTGAGCTAGACAGAAGGATGGAAGGACAGGCTGCCTCCTCCATTGTGGGTGCAGCTGCAGAGCCGAGAGCACCCGAGCCCTACCGGACGTTCTCTATTTCCAGGGTTTCACTGGTGAACTCAAGGATGTCTGCGGCGGTGCCCACGAAGAGCAGCAGCAGCTGAGACAGCTGGTCCCTGGTGATCTCCCCGCCGATGGGAAGCAGCCAGCGGCCCAGGATGAGGAGCAGGAGGAAGGTCTGGTGGAGGCTCAGCGTCCAGATGGGCTCGCACATTTTGGAGAGCGTGTTGACAAACTCCTGGGCCTGTTGCAGCTGCAGCAAAAGCAAAGGTCAGAAAGTAGAAAAGCGAGGGCAGAGGAGGCAGGGAGGGGGGGGTCTCTTTGGAGAAAGGGCTTCTGTTCCTTGCACACCTTGCACACCTAGGGGGGGGATTGAATCCAAGAGACTCTTTTTTCCCCATCTCCCCTGTAGTAATCAGTGCTCAGTCATTGCAGGGTGCAAATATGGCGGACTGCCTTCGCAGTGTTTATTCCCTTTTGTTCAGGTATTCCAAATAGCATAAAGTAAGATGGCATCAGCATAGCATTTCTATTGGTGAAACCCCTTGCCAATCCTTAAGAATATACCAGCCAGGAGGCCCCAGACAGGGAGCAGTTTTCTACTACATCCTGTTGATGTAACCTAGCTGATATCATGTGAACCAGGTGATATCATGTACCAGCCTGGGGTAGTTTCCCACATTGCCATGGTGATGTGAATGGATGAGATCATGTAGAGAGAAGAGGCCCGCAGGCATTGGAAGGGCAGTTTGCTGCTCACGACCTCTACCTGGCCCCTATCTCTACACTCCCCCAATTGCCAGAGGAAATTATCTATTCGTTCTTACACTGCTGGCTCTCCCGAACCTGGTTTTGCTTTTATTGAAAAAGATATTTATCGTTTCAGTGCTCCTTGTTGGGCAGGCATAATGTGGTCATGGTTTTAATCCCATCTAGGATCTCTGAGACCACACGGGTGTAATTCTATTTCCTTGCTGCTCCCCCAAGGCTGTTGTTGCTGTGGAAATATATTTTAACTCAAAAAAAAAAAAATCCAAATGGTGATTATGAGATATCAACTACCACCTCCATATTTACCTTTTCCATTATGTTGTTTGCTGTGGTTTCATATCCGTAACCAGGTCTGGCTTTTTCACTGTGGTTCTTCACAAGCTGCTCGTATTCGTTGGGACAAAGCTGCAATGAAAACCCAGCTTCAGCTCTGGTCCTACACAGACATGATATGGGAGGGCTCCAAAGATTCCCCCTTGACAGTTCACTGGTTCCCCAAAGCCTTGGAGGTGCCCCCTTGCTGTGGACAATCCATGTGGGGTTAAAGCAGCGAGGGAGCCTAGCGAGGAAGAAGATGCAGTGGGAATCCAGGGAGAAGCGATTCAGATCAGCTAGACCACGGGTCGGCAACCCGTGGCTCCGGAGCCGCAGGTGGCTCTTTGAGCCTTCTCTTGCGGCTCCCAGCCTCCTCCGCCATTTGCAGAGAGAGACAGAGACAGAGACAGAGAGAGGCACTTGCGCTTCCCTTCTCTCTCTCTCTCTCTCTCTCTCTCTCTCTCTCTCTCTCTCTCTCTCTCTCTCTCTCTCTCTCTCTCTCTCTCTCTCTCTCTCTGGGTGTGTGTGTGGGTGTGTGTGGGTGGGTGTAAAAAAGAGAGTGACCTCATGCTGTTCTCGGACAAGCTGACAAGCTTATTGGGCACGGCTCCTGCCTTTGCTGCATCTCAGCAGGAAGCAGGAAACAGCAGAAAGCAGAAAGCATCTCTCTCTCTCTCTCTCTCTCTCTCTCTCTCTCTCTCTCTGTGTGTGTGTGTGTGTGTGTGTGTGTGTGTGTGTGTGTGTGTGTGTGTGTGTAAAAAAGAGAGTGACCTCATACTGTTCTTGGACAAGCTGACAAGCTTATTGGGCAGGACTCCTGCCTTTGCTGTATCTCAGCAGGAAGCAGCAGAAAGCATCTCTGTCTCTCTCTGTCCCTCTGTCTCTCTGTCTCTGTCTCTGTCTCTGTCTCTGTCTCTGTCTCTGTCTCTCTCTCTCTCTCTCTCTCTCTCACTCTCTCTCTCTCTCTCTCTCTCTCTCTGTCTCATGCTCAGATGAAGTAAAGCTACCTGATATCAACCTAAGCAAGTTATGCTTCCTTTTTCCGGTTATTTGGCTATAACTTTTCATAGAATACAGTACAGATAATTGAACAAACTATGTTGCATTAAGTTCTTGATTAAATTATCTTTCCATTGATATACAATTTTAGGGTACTACTCCTCCCCCCAAAAATGGTGTTATTAGCCATCAAACCTCAAAAATACACTTTTCCCAAAAGGTTTCCACAATTTTGGCCACTACTGTACACAGGACCTGCATGGCTCACTTATGCCAGGAAGATGTAGCACAGCGAAAACAACTGGACAATCTTTGGATTGTGCCATAATTCTCCTGTGTGGCTACAGTGAATTGGTCAGAATATTAAGCTAATGTTATACAATTGCACAGTCCTACTTTGATGCAACTGCTGTATTGAGTGTGAAATGCCAATGAACCATGACTTGGGGACATTCATTTAATTGGTGCTGTACTAAAACGGCAGCAGGAGAAATGCAAATGAAACACAAAATGCCCCCTTTAAAGGTAATCTAACAAAGGACCGTGCACGAGCATCTCACTCGCTGAAATCTCAGAGGGTGAGAATGGATGACCTGCTACAAGGAAGCTCAAAGTCTTCCTAGTTTGCTATACTTTTCAATTCTTTCTGCGTGAGAAAAGAAGGTGTCTGTTTTTGCGATTGCTAAGGCCAAACTTGTTTCTCTCACAGGAGGAAAACCCAGATGATGCATCTGGATATATTTGTGCAACTTTTAGAACCAAGGCTGTGTCTAATAAAGCAACTAAAAAAGAACCATCCAGTCCAGGGGTAGGCCACCTTGGCTCTTTTATGACTCGTGGACTTCAACTCCCAGAATTCCTGAGCCAGCCATGCTGAGGGGAAAGGGAGAGGTTTCCAAGCTGAGCCATGCCGGCTCAGGAATTCTGGGAGTTGAAGTCCATGAGTCATAAAAGAGCCAAGGTGGCCTACCCCTGATCCAGTCTAACAAAAACTGAATTGTGCAACTAGAACCATCACACAAATGGACCACATCTGCATAATCTCCCCTTTCTTGGTGGCCTTTATTCAGCCAGGGGGCTGATGTGGGGCGTTTACAACTCACATCCTTCAAGGTGCACCAGGAAATGTCGGTGTTGTATCGTTGCCTAATTCTAAGACTCTAGAAAGAGTACAGAGAAGAGCAACAAAGATGATTAGGGGACTGGAGGCTAAAACATATAAGGAACGGCTGCTGGAATTGGATATGTCTAGTCTAATGAAGAGAAGGACGAGGGGGGACATGATAGCAGTCTTCCAATATCTCAGGGGCTGCCCCAAAGAAGAGGGAGACAAGCTATTCTCCAAAGCACCTGAAGGCAGGACAAGAAGCAACGGATGGAAACTAACCAAGGAGAGAAGCAATCTAGAACTACTTCCTGACCGTTAGAACAATTAACCAGCGGAACAACCTGCCTCCAGAAGTGGTGAATGCTCCAACACTGGAAGTTTTTAAGAAGAGACTGGACAGCCATTTGTCCGAAATGGTATAGAGTTTCCTGCCTGAGCAGGTGGTTGGACTAGATGACCACCAAGGTCCCTTCCAACTTTATTGTTGTTGTTGTTGTTGTTGTTGTTGTTGTTGTTGTTGTTGTTGTTGTTGTTGTTGTTGTTATTATTATTATTATTATTATTATTATTATTATTATTATTATTATTATTATTATTATTATTATTATTATTATAAATGATTCCATACCTCAGGTAGAAAGCCCAGAGGAAGCTGCTTCTTGAATTCAGGATATAAAAATACAGTAACTGATGCCCAAATTGGCTTCCAGGCTGCTCGGTTATCTTTGCCCAAGCAAACAGTTTCCCTCCTTCTCCATCACGTATAGTAAGAAACCACAGAACCAGTACCTGATTTTTAGGCTGGAGTTCCAGAATCCACAACGAGGGCACTATGCTGATGAGATAGAGAAAGATCGGGGGTGAAAACCTGAGAAAGGACAAAAAGTGTTGGGTTTAGCACACTGAGAAACCGTGACAGAATTCACCATCAAAACACTGAAGGAATAAGCGGGGTTTCCAGTGCCCTGAGGCAGATGTGGACATTATGCCCACAGCTGGCGTCCGCTAGATTTCCCGTCACCCGGCTGAATTTTTAAAAAGCTTCTCTTGGAAACCGGCAGGCAGCAAAGCGGCAAGAACAGAGGCAGCCAGTAAAACCTTGGGACTTCCAGCTCTCCAGAGGACCCGGTGGCTTGCTTAGAAAATAAATGGCAATTCCACGTTTTCTCGGAAGAAAAGGGAGCTGCAATGGGGCTGGCTGTGGGCTTTTTGAATGGAGCTGTGGGACCATTTTGTCAGCTGGAAATAGGCGGTGAGTAGTTGACTCTCACCTCTTCCACGGCCTGCAATTGAAACCACAAACACGTTGACCACCCAAACTCTTTGGAGACCCTTTGCAGAAGGAACAGAGGGAAGAGAAAATCCACTGGTCCCCCCTCCCTGGCTTATGCATTGCTTCCAGGGCCCTCAACTTTTGCAAAGGGAGGCAGAGTTTAGACTGGATGAATGCCCCCTCGCTCGCCTTCGCCCCACCCTTTGCAGCACTTCCAAAGCAGCAGGCCTGCCTGTTCTTCCGAGTGAGACAGGATCCTTCCTTCATCCTCCAGAAGACAGGAGCAGAGGAACCGAAAGCAAGCTGGCTCCCTAGCTCAGGGGTAGGCCACCTTGGCTCTTTGATGACTCGTGGACTTCAACTCCCAGAATTCCTGAGCCAGCACGGCTCAGCTTGGAAGCCTCTCCCTTTCCCCTCAGCGTGGCTGGCTCAGGAATTCTGGGAGTTGAAGTCCATGAGTCAGAAAAGAACCAAGGTGGCCTATCCCTGCCCTAGCTGCATGTCAGGAAGGGGCTGGTCCAAGGGTGGGGGGGATGCTCAGGAATTAGAGGCGACATATGGACTCCCAGATTGCAACTTGTGGTTTCAAAGTCTGAAATGCCCCTCTGGAGGGTCCCAGAGCTTTTATTTGTGGGATTCCTCATCCTTCTTCTTTTCTAGAAAAGCAAGAAAGAGGAGAAGACCAAAGGGAGGAGAATTTACAACTCTCTACATAGAGATTTCCTACCCAGCCTTTTCAGTGAGAAAACGGTAACACAGACAAGTTTCCGTCTGGCTGCTGTAGTGGCCAAAATTGTGGAAACCTTTTGGGAAAAGTGTATCTTTGAGGTTTGATGGCTAATGACACCACTTTTGAGGGCGAGTAGTACCATAAAATTATATATCAATGGAGAGATAATTTAATCAAGAATGTAATGCAACATAGTTTGTTCAATTATCTGCACTGTATTTTCTGAAACGTTATAGCCAAATCACCAGAAAAAGGAAGCACAACTTGCTTAGGTTGATCTCAGGTAGCTTTCCTTCATCTGATTGTAGCCAATGAGTGTGAATGTTTAGAGAGCCAATCGGGTGTCATCTTGTTTTGGCAATGAGCCAATCAGATCACAGTAGGAGTCAGTGATTGATGTCCTGTATTGAAGCTGAGAAGAGGACATTTATCAGTGTGTTATGTGATCACTATCAAGTTGGTTGGGGTTTTTTTGTGTTCTTTCATTTAGTGAGCTTGTAAAACGCAGTAAAATTAAAGTCATGGTGTAAAGAGTTGACTGGTTGCCCAGAAAGCGATGTAAAATAGTATTTATTAAGTGACCAAGGCTACAGTTATAAAGAAATGAGAAGAAAAAGGGGTGGAAACTTAACCAAAGGTGGCATTTCTACTGTACACTTTTCCCAAAAGGTTTCCACAATTTTGGCCACTACTGTAAATCAGGTGTGGAATCATGGAAGATTGTGGAGGGTGGGGGACACTTTGAAAGCTGCATGACGGAGGCTGGCCTGGAGGCTGAGCCCCACCAGGGTTTCTGCCTCCTCAACCCCGTCCAGCTGGCTGCAAGCGAAGCTGATCTACTAAACAGGCATCTTTCACCAACGGGCTTCTCTTCTCTCGCTGATTCTTCGAGAGGAGAAGGAGGAAGTGCCTCGTGAAAACATTTTTGGCCAGGCTCTGCAGTTCCTCCCTCCAGGATCCTCATTAAAAGTGACTGTAGCACCACCTTCCAGCCTTTTTATTAAGGAGGGGACCAGAAATAACGTCATGGTTGTTTTATATTGCTGTGAAGTGCTGAGTGGGGGAGAGGAGGCACGTAGACTAACCTGCCTGGGAATTGAACAGGCCGGTCCCAGCATCTACTGGCCTTGGTTGCCTCAAAAAGGCAAGCAAGACTTTTGGAAGAGGGAAAGCTCAACGGGGATTGAAGAAATACTCTGGAAGAAATACAGATCTCAGCAAAACAGCGGGGCGAGGTCCATGTGATCAGCAAGAATCAAGGACCTCTAAAGGAGCCCCAATGATAGGACATCCTTGACTGCGCGAATGACATGGCACAACGATGTCATGATGCCACATGCCTCCCATTACCCCATTTTCATGGATGCCCGTAACTGGTATCAATTGGGACTTCAGGAGGCCACTGTAGGATATAACAAGCCCCATGATGATCAAGTTAAGTAATTATCTGTTGCTGCAATGATTCCTCTTCCAGTCATGTTTAAAACTATACAGTAGTGGCCAAAATTGTGGAAACCTTTTGGGGAAAGTGTACAGTAGAAATGCCACCTTTGGTTAAGTTTCCACCATTTTTTCTTCTAATTTCTTTATAACTGTAGCCTTGTTCACTTAATAAATACTATTTTACATCGCTTTCTGGGCAACTGGTCAACTCTTTGCACCATGACTTTAATTTTATTACGTTTTGCAAGCTCACTAAATGAAAGAACACAAAAAAACCCCAACCAACTTGATAGCCATCACATAACACACTGACAAACGTCTTCCTCTCAGCTTCAATACAGGACATCAATAACTGACTCCTACTGTGATCTGATTGGCTCATTGCCAAAACAAGATGACACCTGATTGGCTCTCTAAACACTCACGCTCATTGGCTACCATCAGATGAAGGAAAGCTACCTGAGATTAACCTAAGCAAGTAGTGCTTCGTTTTTCTGGTTATTTGGCTATAACTTTTCATAGAATACAGTGCAGATAATTGAACAAACTATGTTGCATTACATTCTTGATTAAATTATCTTCCCATTGATATATAATTTTGTGGTACTACTCCCCCAAAAAAGTGTACAAATGTACACTTTTCCCAAAAATGTTTCCACAATTTTGGCCACTACTGTAATTTAGCAGCAAAGTTAGAGGGTGCAGAGAAGGAAGGAAGGAAGGAAGGAAGGAAGGAAGGAAGGAAGGAAGGAAGGAAGGAAGGAAGGGCCACAAGGAAAAGGATGGTCCATGACCACAGGTGATAGAGCAACGCCAGCCTGTGACGGAAGGATGAAATATAGGCGGCATCCGAAAGGACAGGAATTGCTTTTACGAAAAAAAGATGTCTTCCTAGACACTTGGGTACACCCTGCTTCCAAGATGGCTGAGATGGCTATGGGAAGGACCTCTTTCTCTGGGTGATATCTGCCGACCAGTGGTCCATATCCAGACCTCTGTGCTTCAGGTTGACCCTTCAGCCCTGACTCTTGTTATACAAGATGGTATTTTGCAGAGGAGATACAATTCAAAGGTTGTATCTCCTGGTTGTATCTCCTGGTTGATGTTCAGACATTCAGTCATTTCTGACTTGGGACTTGGTCAAAACTATGTCTGTAACAGCACCCTGAGTGCTTGGGGTCACCTGCTTGTCCCTAGGCAGGCTGTCTGGTCACTGTGTTCTTCCCAGCCTCTTTCTTGACTGCCTCTGAATCCATTAAACATCTTCTCCGTTCTCACCTTTGGATTGTTGTGAGCCTCAACTATCATCGTGGAACGTCCAACCAACAGGAGATCTGTCTGAGGAGTCCATGCTGAGGGAGCCATTTTTATCCTCCCTCCACCCAGGATTTTGTCATTGTGCTATTTATTACTGCAACTTTTTAGATTTTTATCAGTTTCATACCGGCTATTGTGTGACATCCAAAGTCTCCTTTTGGGGGGGGGAGATGGGTGGCTCTGCGAATGTGTTTAATAAATAAATACACTGAATGAATAAATACAATTCCCTATCCAAAATATCTCAGCTTTAACTTCCATTAAACAGCTCGGCTTTGCACCATCTGGCACTGACTGTTGATTATTCTGGTTGTCCAAGATAATCTCAATGATTTCTCAAGCCCTCAGTTTAACAGCTGAATAAAAGGCATACTTGGTAGATGATCCTTAAATACTTAAATACTTAATTGTTTATTGGAACAGTTTGAATTTAAACTTCAAAGATGTCAGCCCAGATACAAATCCAAGAACTCTGAAGCTTTTCTCCAACAAAAGAGTAGAATACATTTTCAAATAGAAGGAATAGAAAGAACCTGTATAATTGGTTGGAATTCAAAGGCTTCTTGGTGGACAGACAGCAGGATGCTGGGATTTGAGTTTTGAAATGAACCTGCATCACCAGTGAGAGAAGTGGAGAAAAATGCACCGAAGGGCCCATTTTTCGTCAGAAGCATGCCAGTTCCTGACCTGGGTGGCTAGCTGCTGTTCAAAGGACAATCACAAAAAAGATTGAGGGCATCTCTGAAGGCTCCCCATCCTGCTCACACATGGGCCTCTCCCCATAAAGCAGAGGCATTCGGTCTGGGGGAGGGGGCAGAGAAGAAATGGATCCCTTCCATTCATCAGGGTTGCTCCTTAAGTCTGGATCACAGAGGAGACAGAGACAAGACTTTACCCAGGAGCTCCATCAGCAGAACCGTCATAAGACTTTCTCCACTAATAATAATAATAATAATAATAATAATAATAATAATAATAATAATAATAATAATAATAATAATAATAATAATAATAATAATAATAATAATAATAATAATAAAAGTTGGAAGGGACCTTGGAGGTCATCGAGTCCAACCCCCTGCTCAGGCAGGAAACCCTATACCATTTCAGACAAATGGCTGTCCAGTCTCTTCTTAAAAACTTCCAGTGTTGGAGCATTCACCGCTTCTGGAGGCAGGTTGTTCCATTGGTTAATTGTTCTCACTGTCAGGAAATTTCTCCTTAGTTCTAGGTTGCTTCTCTCCTTGATTAGTTTCCATCCGTTGCTTCTCGTCCTGCCTTCAGGCGCCTTGGAAAATAGCTTGACTCCCTCTTCTTTGTGGCAGCCCCTGAGATATTAAAACACTGCTATCATGTCCCCCCTCGTCCTTCTCTTCGTTAAACTAGACATACCCAATTCCAGCAACCGTTCCTTATATGTTTTAGTCTCTAGTCCCCTAATCATCTTTGTTGCTCTTCTCTGTACTCTTTCTAGAGTCTCAACATCTTTTTACACCGTGGTGACCAAAACTGGATGCCGTATTCCAAGTGTGGCCTTACCAAGGCCTTGTAAAGTGGTATTAACACTTCACGTGATCTTGATTCTATCCCTCTGTTAATGCAGCCCAGAACTGTGTTGGCTTTTTTGGCAGCTGCAGCACACGGCTGGCTCATATTTAAGTGATTGTCCACTAGGACTCCGAGATCCCTCTCACAGTTACTACTATTGAGCAAGGTACCCCCTATACTATACCTGTACATTTGGTTTTTCTTGCTGAATTGAACACCGTCAAAACCAAGGAAAACCTGTACATAACAAGGAACACCTCTTGGAGATGACTTTCGTGTGATGCAGGCCTAACCCGCAGGAATGAAGCAAAGCACAGATGCCTTTGGCATGTCTACCTAATAGGCTGGTCTAGAGCAGGGGGTCAGGTTTAACTAGGGCTGCCCAGGCAAAGTGGGAGAACGGTCAAAGCTACCTTGGCCTTTGCTCCCTGTCCATTCTGCCTAAGCCAAGGGATGGGGGCTGTTCTGCAAAGACGAGACATCAGCTGGAGATAACACATTTGGTTCTTGTCCCCTCAGAGCCCCACACAAATCATTAATTGGTTTGGCCCGGGGAGGAGAAAGAAGTGGATCCATTTATCATTTCAGAGGCCTGCGGTCTTGTGAGTTTTGAGAACCCTGCTCTGTGGAGTAGAGAGTTGATCTCTAACAGAAGGCCACCTGATGAGACTAGAAGCCTTTGAAATGTGGATTGACAGGTGGCTGTTACGTATAAGCTGGGTTGACAAGATCAGAAATGAGGAGGTGATAAGCCGCCTGGGAAAGCCCAGGGAAATCATCAAAACAATTTAAAAAATGAAAATTAGACTATTTCGGACACGTGATACGACACCCAGGAAAATACGGCATACTCCATTGAATCCTCCAGGGAAAGATTGAAGGCAAATGAAGTCCAGGCAGAAGAAGAACATCGTGGCTTCAAAATCTAAGGGACTGGTTTGGACAAAACTCAGCAGCACTTTTTTGTGCGGCTGCTGATAAAAACAGGATCGCCAACATGATCGCCATCGTCCGATAACAGATATGGCACAAGAAGAAGAAGAAAGTTTATGGAAATAGCAGTCCCACATATGAGAACAGACTTTCAGTATGCAGAGGTGGGTAAGTTTGAAAACAGGAAGCCGTGTAGCCCATCTGCCTCCCATCCTGAAAGGACACCTTTGTTCTCCTTGCAGAGACCATGTGATCCTTTTCCTAACTGAAAAGCTGAACCAGAGTTTCAGAAGGACTACAAGTCTTGATGCCGATGAAATCAGAAGTCAAGAATCTTCCCCCATTTGGGGGGGGGGGGAAATGGGTCACTTTTCCGCTCCTCTTTTTTCTTCTCCTGTCCTGTTTTTTATCGGCACAGTTTTGCCATCTGCAGAGGCATTAATGTCTCCAGAGATGGCTTTGCAGCTGTGACTTAAAACTAGGTGGCTTTTCTTTTTATGAACATTGTCAAGCTATATCCCTTCGAGAGAGGTGGAAACTGCCCTCAGTGTTTAGCACCAACCTCTCCAAGCTGGGGGTCTCTCCATGCAAAATTCTGGCCAGCAGAAGGTTGCAATCTGATCATCCGCTGGGCACTCAATTAACAAATATGTTGTCATTTCTCCTTCAATGGCGGATCTCGTGCTACGTGTGGTTTGAGTTGAGAAACTGACTTGCCGCTGTTCTGTTGGAAGTCTCCAACAGGGCCCCCATTATAATGTGAAATAAGGGTCCTTCTTGTGACTCACCAGTTCATTCATCCGCTCATGCATTCATTCATTCGCTCACTCATTCATTTTTTTTTTTTAAATGGAAGCCAAAAAACTGGTGTCTGAAGCCACCATCCTCCAGCTGAGCACAGCCTGGTTCTGCTGAAGAGGCCTCTGTCTTTTCAACTCCTGCTGCTTCTCACCACCCCAGAACCAGAGAAGTTCAGTCCCAGACCAAGCTCCTTCAACCAGGGAGAAGCTGGGAGGGGGAGTGGCTGGTTAGCAAAGTCCACCAAGTCATTTTACTCTAAGAGCAAAAGTGGGATCCGACATCAAGCGAGCACCCGGAACAGGCTGTGAGCCCCAAACCCACACTTTGTGTCACCTGTTGGGTCACTTCCAGAGAGGGTCTTCTCCACGTTTAGGACCCAGAGTTGCACCGGGGAGGGGGGAGGCTGTCCGGCTGCTCTCCAGAGCGCTTAACCAGGCCTCCCTCGTGGGCAGAAGTCACCAAAGCGCCAGCAGCACCATCGGGCAGAGAAGAAGAGTTTCTCTCTGGGAAAGCCCGCAGGGAGGGAAAGAAAGAAAGGAAGGAAGGAAAGAAAGAGGGAGGAAGCCAAGAGAAGACAAAGAACTGGAGCCCCGGCGGGACCTGGCAACGCTGGCTCACCATTTGTAGCCTCTTCCCCGCTTCAGCTTGAGCGTGAGCGCCGCTTCCAGGCACAGCGAGAGGTTCAGCAGAGCCAACAGCCAGTACTTGCGCTCCTTGGTCGCCTCGGTCACCCGCCAGACGCCCAGCAGCGCATGCAGGGCGAAGAGCAGCCGGGTGGCCAGCGCGTTCAGCAGCACCAGCGCCTCCATCCTCTCGGCCCGGCCGGCCACGACTCCTCTCTCTCTCCGCAGAGGGTCCCGCGGCGCGCAGAAGAATGCCCGGCCTCCTCGTCCCTCCCTCCCCCCTCCCTCCCTTCCCCGGGCTTCCTGCAAGGGGACGGGGGGGGGGGGAGAGACGGGGGCGGAGAGGACAAGCTGAGCCAGACGGCCGGAGGCGGGGGAGGGGGGTTTTCCCACTGCCCCTCCAGCGCGCCAGGGCTGCAAGGAGCGGCCAGGTTCCCAGCCCCGTCGGGCGGGCTGTGGCTCCGCTGGGGAGGGGGTCTCCCCTCCAATGCAACATCCCGGCCAGCCAGGTCCCCCTTAGGGGCTTGCCAGGGCTTCGCCTCGGGTGACTCCCCCCACGAAAAGGGCAACCAGACAGGCAGGAGGGTCCGGGAAGCCTTCGGGGATCTCACCAACGCGCGCGCGCGTAACTTTGGCTTGTGGCGAAAGGCGACGCGAATGTGGGCGCAAGGCCCCTGGCCAGTTCTTGGTCTTCTCTTCCTCCCTCCCTCCTTCCTTCCTTCCCTCCCTTCTCTCTTTCCCTCCCTTTCCCAGAAAGAAACTCTTCTTCTCTGCCCGATGGTGCTGCTGGCGCTTTGGTGCCTTCTGCCCACGAGGGAGGCCTGGAGAGATTTGGTTAAGCGCTCCAGAGAGCAGCCGGACAGCCCCCCCCCCCGGTGCAACTCTGGGTCCTAAACATGGAGAAGACCCACTCTGGAAGTGACCAACAGATGACACAAAGTTGGGTTTGGGACTCACAGCCTGTCCAGGCGCTCGCTTGATGTCGGATCCCACTTTTGCTCTTAAGAGTAAAATGACTTGGTGGACTTTGGTAACCGTTCATAGAATACAGTACAGGTAATTGAACAAACTTTGTTGCATTACATTCTTGATTAAATTATCTTTCCATTGATATATACTTTTACAGTGCTACTCCATTGTTAGCCATCAAACCTGAAAAATACACTTTTCCCAAAAGGTTTCCACAATTTTGGCCCCTACTGTATATGCCAGTGATGGCGAAACTTTTAGAGACCGAGTGCCCAAACTGCAACCCCAAACCCACTTATGCATTGTCGGGTGCCGGGTGGGTGTGGCCCATTGGCTGGGTGTGGCCACTTGGCTGGGTGTGGCTGCGGTGGTAACGGCAGACTGGGTGGGACTAAAAAGTTCAATCAATCAATTCCAACTTTGCAAGATCTTTTTTTTTTTCCTGTGAGAAGTTGAAATTGACTCATTGATTGAACCTTTTTTTTTTTTCACACGGCGGCAGAGGCCTAAATTGAAAAGGTTTTATAAAACCCAGCTGAAGGCCTAGGACTGGGGCGATGGCGTGCGTGCCCACAGAGAGGGCTCTGAGTGCTACCTCTGGCACCCGTGCCATAGGTTCGCCACCACTGGTATATGCCATCTGTAACCTGCCCATGTGAAGACAGAGAACCTATCTAGGGAACGGGGGGGGGGAGGTGGGAGAGAAGCAGAACTGAGCAGTGGGTGGCACACATCTAAATTTGTAGCGGAGCCCCACTTCCAGGTGGTGCTGATGATTCCCTTCTTATTTTCCTCCTCCCTTTTTTTTCTACTCCTCCCCATCCACACTGGGCTGCAGAGATCTCACGTTCTTCATCCCTTCTACAGAAGTAAATATTTCATTAAATTAAGGTGTGGGCAGGGGACCACGGTTGCTATTTAGGAATTTGGTAAAGATGCTGTTGAGCACCAGCTGCCAGTACAGGGCTGCGACACCCCGCTTGAAGATTTTTCTGAGGATTAAAATTTAATATCCCCAAGCTTTTTTTTTTTTTTGAAGTCTTCCACTTTCTCTGCTATTAGTCGCTGAGTTAATAACACGCGTTCCTGGAGGATTACAGTCAGTGATCAAGAAAATGAGATGTTGTTTGGATTTAATTTACTTATATAAAGCCGCTACAGTAATTTACAACTTTGATATTTAATATTTAACAAGCTGGTTCGTCAAAGAATCCTCTCAGTAATTGTCTTGAAATGCTACCCTCCCCTCCCCCCCAGAAGCCCATTTATATTTTGTAGCTGAAAAACCTGTTTGTCAACTCATTTGGCTGGATGTGAAGTGTCTGATGAAGATGACAGGCTAGTTTCGTGTCGTGAGGCACTTGGGCAAAGATCTCTGGCTACTCAGTGGACATGATTTCATCAGAATTGTCTATTAACCGTCACTTCTTTGTGTTCTTGCAAGGTTTTGCTTGTTCATCAATGATGCCATGTGGTCCTCTGATCTCGTCAGCTTCTTTTTCAAGGATCCTCTATTCCCCCAAGCAATAGCAATAGCACAGGGGTCCTCAAACTCGGCCATTTTAAGACTTGTGGACTTCAGCTTCCAGAATTCCCCAGCCAGCATGGCTGGCTGGGGAATTCTGGGAGTTGAAGTCCACAAGTCTTAAAGTGGCCAAGTTTGAGGACCCCTGCAATGGCACGTAGACTTATATACCGCTTCACACTGCTTACAGCCCTCTCTAAGCAGTTTACAGAGTCAGCATATTTGCCCCTAACAATCTGGGTCCTCATTTTACCTCAGAAAAAATGGAAGGCTGAGTCAAGCTTGAGCCAGAGAGGATCGAACTGCTGAAACTGTCGGCAGTCGGCAGAATTTAGCCTGCAATACTGCATTCTAACACACTGTGCCACCAAGGGCTCTTTTGTCTTTGCACGATGTGCCCAAATTAGCTAAGCCTTTGCCTTCCTTGTTAGTGCTTCCTGTTGGCAACCTGGTTTTACTTTTACTAGTACTGGATCATTTTTTCTTCTTGTGGTCCTAGAGTTCTCCATTAATTTTCTCCGGCATTGCAATTCAAGGCAAGTGTGCGCTAAAATCCTGGTCTGAAAAGAGCCAGAATCCAGAAGGAAAAGAGAGAAAGCGTGTCCATAGTTTTTGCTGGCTGGTAGCCCCGTCTGGAGGCTCACCTGCCTTCTGTTCCAAGCAATATTTCAGAGCTGTGTGTTTTCTCTGGGCACTTACAGTAGTGGCCAAACTTGTGGAAACCTTTTGGGAAAACTGTGTTTATGAGATTTGATGGCTAATAACACCACTTTTGGTGGGAGTAGTACCATAAAATTATATATCAATGGAAAGATAATTTAATCAAGAATGTAATGCAACATAGTTTGTTCAATTATCTGTACTGTATTCTATGGAAAGTATAGCCAAATAAGCAGAAAAAGGAAGCACAACTTGCTTAGGTTGATCTCAGGTAGCTTTCCTTCATCCAATTGTAGCCAATGAGTGTGAGTGTTTAGAGAGCCAATCAGGTGTCATCTTGTTTTGGCAATGAGCCAGTCAGATCACAGTAGGATTCAGTGATTGATGTCCTGTATTGAAGCTGAGAGGAGGCATTTGTCAGTGTGTTATGTGATGGCTATCAAGTTGGTTGAGGTTTTTTGTGTTCTTTCATTTAGTGAGCTTGAAAAACGTAATAAAATTAAAATATTGGTGCAAAGAATTGACTGGTTGCCCAGAAAGCGATGTAAAATAGTATTATTAAGTGAACAATACGGCATACTCCATTTAATCCTCCAGGGAAAGATTGAAAGCAAACGAAGTCCAGGCAGAAGAAGAACATCGTGGCTTCAAAATCTAAGGGACTGGTTTGGACAAAACTCAGCAACACTTTTTCATGTGGCTGCTGATAAAAACAGGATCACCAACATGATTGCCAACGTCCGATAACGGATATGGCAGAAGAAGAAGAAGAAGAAGCAGAAGAGGAAGAGAAAGAAGAAGAAGAAGAAGAAGAAGAAGAAGAAGAAGAAGAAGAAGAAGAAGAAGAAGAAGAAGAAGAAGAAGAAGAAGTAGTAGTAGTAGTAGTAGTAGTAGTAGTAGTGAACAAGGCTACAGTTATAAAGAAATTAGAAGAAAAATGGGTGGAATCTTAACCAAAGGTAGCATTTCTACTGTACATTTTTCCCGAAAGGTTTCCACAATTTTGGCCACTGCTGTATGCATTCCCCTCCCTGCCTCGTACTTTGCAGAAGTAGCCCTGGCCAGAGAGACAGGTGATGCAACACTAGCTACAAGATCTTATGAAACTCACAGCATATTGGAAAACGAAAGTATCCCTTGAGGAAAGTAAGCGTAAAAGGGCTTCTTCTTTTTTTTTTTTGCAAAGGGTTAGCCAGATGTCATTTCAAAATTATATTTCCCCCCTCCCTCTCTCTCTCCTCCCCCCCCCCACCATTCAACTAGTTGCTTGTCACAACAACCAAAAGGGTTGGCTTTTTTTTTCCCCTCTTTAGTGCCGGGCATATATTCTTAGAATAACGGGCAATTTTTTTTTCCTCTAAGAAAAAACTCAGACCCGTGTATGACTGAATGCCGGTCTACTTGCAGTGAATTTCCATCCCCCGCTGAATGCAGCAAGAGTGGGGGAGGCTTTAAGGCACACTCCCCTTTGTGCTTGAGAATGTGGCCATCCAGATGCCCCCCCACCCCACCCCAGGAAGCAGCACAAAGCCACCACAGCCCGAGGTCAGAGGGCAAATCCGAGCAAGGCGCAAATGTGATATTGGCTGTAAGACTTCCCCTCCAGAAAAAATAACCCAAGAAAATTAAAGGAAGCCCATTGCTTTAGATATGTTTATATTGTTTTATAAATCTTTCCTTTTGGGATATCACCACACCCCCTCCCAAAGTGTGGGAAATCATCTTCCCTAATCAAAGGCAAAAATTGGCACAGGTCAGGCTGGACTTGAACAACTTCACGGATACACCCGTGTTGTTTTCTTGGTAACAGCACAGATGTGGCTTCGTGGTGGCCTCTCCCCCCCCCCTCCTGTAGATAGGCCCAACCTCAATCCACACCACAGAGCCATGCAATGCAGGCTGCCAGATAGAAGGAGGTCAATTACAGTCACTTCAGGTCCTCTGAAACATACTCCTAGCCCAGGGGTAGGCAACCTTGGCTCTTTTATGACTCGTGGACTTCAACTCCCAGAATTCCTGAGCCAGCCATGCTGAGGGGAAAGGGAGAGGTTTCCAAGCTGAGCCATGCTGGCTCAGGAATTCTGGGAGTTGAAGTCCACGAGTCATAGAGCGGCCTAGGCTTAGTCCAGAGGTAGGCAACCTTGGCTCTTTTATGACTCGTGGACTTCAACTCCCAGAATTCCTGAGCCGGCCACGCTGAGGGGAAAGGGAGAGGTTTCCAAGCTGAGCCATGCTGGCTCAGGAATTCTGGGAGCTGAAGTCCACGAGTCATAAAAGAGCCAAGGTTGCCTGCCCCTGTAACCTAGTAGGTTTTACTATGACTGATCCCCATGAAAAGCAGCTTGGAGTGTGGACAGTCCTGGATACCATCATTCTCCTAGGAGCATCCAGAGGTGGCAAAGATCAAGCCGGGATTGCCTAGATTTGCCACCATTAGTTCTGACACACAAGAAGAGGGTTAGTCTTCCCATTCCTGCTCAACTGGCCCCTCTCATGGAGTTGTCAGATAACCCAACAGAAAGTCTTTAAAGGAAAGAGCTTCTGATGGTTTCCAAGAATCAGAAGCCCTGAACATCTCCACAACCACTGCACAATTCTGGGGACAGGGGGGCTGCTTCAAGGAACACTGGCAGCTGCCCTGTCCACCTTCCCATGTTCCTGGAGGCATCTTTGTGGAGACTGAATCCCGAGTTATAGTAGAGACCCATCCCAACTCCCGGTCCCCGTTTCACACATGGCTTCATCAAGAGTGCTGAGGTCCTTCTGACCCCGAGTAAATGAAGGGAAGATGGGGTGGCCTGTTGTTTGTTCCCCTCAGGGTGGGTAGACCCAGCACCTTTGCAGGATGAGTGGGAAGCCAACAGGGTGAGGAAATAAACTGGGTTTTCCGTCTTGTGAAAGATCAGCTTAAACTTAAAAGGGAGAAAAGGCAGAAAAGAAAGCAATGAACGATCAAAGTAGATTTCCGATTCCTAGCGAGGAGAAGGGAGGTCTTCTCCCGCGCCTTCGTTTGAGGAGAGAGGTCTGATCCGCCGCACTGAATTACATGCAATTTAATAAACCCACCCAATAACAATATCAGAAGAATACTTGAATTAGATGAAATGATATGATGAAATTACTTGCTTGGGAGGCTTTTTATGTTTAATGTAAGTATTTTCCTTCTGTTACCAAGGAGATAAATTGGCTACGGGCGAAGAAAGAATGAAGGGAAGAGGGATCCATTTTGCTTCATAATGTTCCATTTAGAATCCCACCTTCAGTTGGAGCACCACTTTCAAGAGAGGAAGTCCAACAGGTGGAGCTGATTGCAGGGAAATGAAACTTGAAATTCCCACAGGTCAAGATGGCATGGAGAACCATGCAAGAGGGGTGGAGAACCCCAATAAGGAAAGGACCGTTTCTCCCTCCCAGAAAGCTTTTTGCTCCCTTCACATCAGCAACAAATAATAATTATAATCATTCCCAAGATATGG